>NC_083235.1:6733847-6914667 GCF_032191835.1 Heteronotia binoei
AATTGCCCTGCCCTTGCCAGTTTCTGCTGAAGATCTCCTACGGCTTTCTACAAACACAACAACCCGACATCAAACCCGCAGAGTTTAGAACAGGGGGCTCTAACATAGTTGCCGATGGGAGGGCTTTTTTTGTAGCAGGAACTCCTTTGCGTATTAGGCCACACACCCCTTGATGTAGCCAATCCTCCTGGAGCTTCAGTAGGCCCTGTACAAAGACCCTTGTAAGCTCTTGGAGGATTGGCTACATCAGGGAGGTGTGGTCTGATATGCAAAGGAGCTCCTGCTACAAAAAAAGCCAAAACAGCTGACCAACGGGTGCTGTGATGCCTGCTGCCTCCTTTCTGGAGCTCACAAGTTGTCTGTAGAAAAATATGTGGCTGGGTGTTGGTTTTTCCCTGTTCTTCCCTACTCAGCCCACCACGTCTTGGGTTGGCCCTGGTTGGATAATCATCCTGGAGGCTTAGGTAATACAGAGGTAGGAGTCATCCGCTTGACACCCAACCCCCGAGCCATGGGTGATCTCATTTAACGATCCCGTTACACACATAGCGTCATGAAAAGTATAACCCTCGAGGGGATACTATGTTTAACATCCCAGACAGGCGTTTCGACATCTGAAACTGAGCACGGTTTGGAGAAGAAAACCCTGACAGGAACCGTCTGTGGAAGTTGTCAAAGAGCTTCTGAAATCAACATCATAAGAACATAAGAGAAGCCATGTTGGATCAGGCCAATGGCCCATCCAGTCCAACACTCTGTGTCACACAGTGGCCAAAAACCAGGTGCCATCAGGACATAAGAACACAAGAGAAGCCATGTTGGATCAGGCCAATGGCCCATCCAGTCCAACACTCTGTGTCACACAGTGGCCAAAAAAGCAGGTGCCATCAGGACATAAGAGAAGCCATGTTGGATCAGGCCAATGGCCCATCCAGTCCAACACTCTGTGTCACACAGTGGCCAATATACACACACACACATATATACACAAACACACACACACACACACACTGTGGCTAATAGCCACTGGGTGGACCTCTGCTCCATATTTTTATCCAATCCCATCTTAAAGCTTAGCTATGCTTGTAGCCGCCGCCACCTCCTGTGGGCAGTGAATTCCACATGTTAATCACCCTTTGGGCGAAGAAGTACTTCCTTTTATCCGTTTTAACTGACTGCTCAGCAATTTCATTGAATGCCAACAAGTTTTCGTATTGTGAGGAAAGGGAGAAAAGGACTTCTTTCTCTGCTTTCTCCATCCCATGCATAATCTTGTAAACCTCTATCATGTCACTTCCGCAGGCGACGTTTCTCTCCAAGCTAAAGAGCCCCAAGCGTTTTAACATTTCTTCATAGGGAAAGTGTTCCAAACCTATAATCATTCTAGTTGCCCTTTTCTGCACTTTTTCCAATGCTACAATATCCTTTTTGAGGTGCAGTGACCAGAACTGCACACAGTATTCCAAATGAGGGACCGCACCATCAATTTATACAGGGGCATTACAATACTGGCTGATTTGTTTTCAATTCCCTTCCTAATAATTCCCAGCATGGTGTTGGCCTTTTTTATTGCAATCGCACCTGTCTTGACATTTTCAGTGAATTATCTACCACGACCCCAAGATCTCTCTCTTGGTCGGTCTCTGCAGTTCACACCCCATCAACTTGTATTTGTGCCTGGGATTCTTGGCCCCAATGTGCATTACTTTGCACTTGGCCACGTTGACCCTCATCTGCCACGTTGACGCCCACTCACCCAGCCTCAACAGATCCTATGGACAGCGCATTAGAGGCGGCCGCTAGATCTAACGGAACAAACAACCACCAGCTATTGGCAAGCAAGGGATCACCCACAGTGCAGCCAATGCTTTACAGAAACCACAACAGAGAGCCCAGAGGGGGCGAAGTCCACCTGTCGCATTCCAGTAAACAAAGTCGGGGGTCGGGTGCCATTTTGTGTTTCCAGGACAACCATGGTATACTTCAAGGATAGGTGGGGGCTCTCTAGGAATTACAACTGGATCTCTAGACAGCAAATGCCAGTTCCCCTGAGAAAATAGCTGCTTTGGTGGGTGAAAACATGGCATTATACCCCGCTGAGGTCCCTCGCCTCCTCAAACCATGCCCTCCCTGCCAGAGGATGTAGTGATGGCCACAGGAATAAACGACTTTCAAAGGGGATTCGATAGATTGGGGAGGGGATGGTGGCTCAGTGGCAGAGCATCTGCTTGGTAAGCAGAAGGGCCCAGGTTCAATCCCCAGCATCTCCAACTAAAAGGGGTCCAGGCAAGTAGGCGTGAAAAACCTCCGCTTGAGATTCTGGAGAGCTGCTGCCAGTCTGAGAAGTACAATACTGATTTGAGGAGGGATGGTAGCTCAGTGGCAAAGCATCTGCTTGGTAAGCAGAAGGTCCCAGGTTCGATCCCTGGCATCTCCAACTAAAAAGGGTTCCAGGCAAGTTGGTGTGAAAAACCTCAGCTTGAGACCCTGCAGAGCCACTTAGGGTTGCCAATCCCCAGGTGGGGGCAGGGATCCCCTGGTTTGGAGGCCCTCCCGCCGCTTCAGGGTCATCAGAAAGCGGGGGGAGGGAGGGAAATGTCTGCTGGGAACTCTGTGTATTTTGTATGGAGTCTAATTCCGTATAGGAAAAAAATGGAGAATTTGATCCTCAGGTATTCTGGGGCTCTAGGAGGGCTATTTTGAGGTGGAGGCACCAAATTTTTAGTATAGCATCCAGGGCCTCTCCCCAAAATACCCCCCAAGTTTCAAAAATATTGGACCAGGGGGTACAATTCTATGAGCCCCAAAAGAAAATGCCCTATCCATTATTGAAGGAAGGCATTTTATAAAATGTGTGATCCCTTTAAATGTGATCGCCAGAACTCCCTTGAAGTTCAATTATGCTTGTCACTGCCTTGATCCATGGCTCCACCCCCCAAATTCCCCAGATATTTCTTGAATTGGACTTGGCAACCCTTCCAGTCTGAGTAGACAAGACTGCCGTCGGCCAGCTTAGAGAAGGCATTTCTCTTTTAAATCACTTCTCCCAGCCAAGACAGCCAGTGTATTGGAGAATGTATTTAAAGTTGCTTTCTTTCCACCTCTCTCTCATCTATTTGCCTCCTTCCTTCCTCCCCCTCCCTCCCCTCCCCTCTCTCCCCCTCCCTCCCTCTCCCCTCACTCCCTCCCTTCCTTCCTTCCTCCCTCCCCCTCATCCCTCCCCTCCCTCCCTTCCTTCCTCACCCTCCCAACCCCTCCCCTCTTCCCTCCCTCCCCTTCCTTCCTCCCCTCCCCTCTTCCCCTCCTCCCTCCTTCCTCCTCCCTCCCTTCATTCACGTCTTGTGTTGTGGCTCTCCAAACATTTGGCATTTATTCTAGTGGCTCTTACAATATGCAAGTTTTGGCCACCCATGTTTGGGGGAGAGAGTAAAAGGGCATGTGCAGTTTAAGAATTTGTTGTAGTTTGTGTACTTTTTTGAGATATTGAACTTGGAATATGAAAGTGTGAAATGAATTGTGAATGAAATTGTTATCATATTGTCTTAGTTATTACTTCCCAGCAGGAGTGGAATTCTAGCAGGAGCTCCCTTTGCACATTAGGCCCACGCCCACCCGATGTAGCCAATGCTCCAAAAGCTTACAAAGCACTTTTTTGTAAGCTTTGGAGAATTGGCTACATCAGGGGTGTGTGGCCTAATATGCAAAGGAGCGTCTGCTAGAATTCCACCCCTGGTTCCCAGCAATTCCTTCTTTTGCTTAGCTTATTCCGTAGATCTCTTCAGTATTGTACCCTCCGGGTGGGGGCTAGAGCTCTCCCACTCTTACAGTTGAGCTCCAGACAACAGAGTTCAGTTTCCCTGAAGACAATAGCTGCTTTGGAAAGTGGTCTCTATGGCATTGCACCCCATTAAAAACCTTCCCCTCTCAAATCCTGCCCTCCTGGGGATCCACCCCCATGGCCGGTGCGTGGGAGTAGGCTAAGTAGGTGGTCGTCTAGGGTGCCACCTGGCCTAGGGGACACTGCCAGGCACCCCCTCTCCCCACACGCAGTATGTGTCCTCCTTGGAGCCTGCCTTCCCCCGATAGAAAGCAGGCTCCATGGTGCGCAGATGCTGCCCGGCCGGTTTTGCGTTTCCCTGATTCTGTTACAGACCCGGGAAATGCGAAAGTAGACTGTCCCTGCACAGTGTGCTCCTCGGAGCCCGGCATGGATAAATTAACCAATTGTAAAGCAGCAAAAGAAATAATTATAGTTGCCAAAAATTGACTCCTGTTGAAGTTGTCTGCTGCCACTCATCCTTCCTACTCTACTTTAACAGAGCCACGGGGTGGGAGCCGTAGCTCAGCGGTAGAGCATCTTTCTCGCATGTGCAAGGATTGTCCCTGGAACCTCCAGCGAAAAGCATCAAGTAGAAGTGGGCACGTGAAGGTCTTGTCCCTGGCACCTCCAGCTAAAAGGATCGAGTAGAAGTGGGCATGTGAAGGTCTTGTCCCTGGCACCTCCAGCTACAAGGATCAAGTAGAAATGGTCATGTGAAGGTCTTGTCCTTGGCACCTCCAGCTACAAGGATCAAGCAGAAATGGTCATGTGAGGGTCCTTGTCCCTGGCACCTCCAGCCAAAAGGATCAAGTAGAAATGGTCACGTGAAGGTCTTGTCCCTGGCACCTCCAGCTACAAGGATCATGTAGAAGTGGGCATGTGAAGGTCTTGTCCCTGGCGCCTCCAACTAAAAGGATCAAGTAGTATCCTCATGATTTGTATTGCTCAGTCTCACTTTTTTAAAAAAAAAGTAAAATAAAAAATTGTAAATTAAAATGTAAATAGTTTCAAGGTTCTTCATTTCTCCTACAATTTTTCTGCTTTTTTAAATTTCGGGGGGGGGGAGCGCTAGCGGGCAGCTTGCCTAGGGTGCCAAAAACCCTAGCACCTAACCCTCCCCCCCCCCTAAAAAAAAAATCTCCAGGTATTCCCCAACCTGGAACTGGCAACCCTGTTTATGAGGGAGGGAGAGGTTCAACTACACCAGGGATGGCCAACTTGCTTAATGTAAGAGCCACATAGAATAAACATTAGATGTTTGAGAGCCAGAAGATGGGAGGAGGAGGGAGGGGAGGGAGGGAGGGAGGGAAGGAAGGAAGGGAAGGAAGGAAGGAAGGAAGGAAGGAAGGAAGGAAGGAAGGAAGGAAGGAAGGAAGGAAGGAAGGAAGGAAGGAAGGAAGGAGTGGTGTAGGGAGGGGGGCGGGTCGCCCCAGGTCTGGGGGGCCTGGGGGGCCCCCGCATTGCCAAGGGGGGTCCCGTCGGGCCAGGCGGACGACGAGGAGGAGCAGCGCCAGGAAACGCATGGCCGTCGAGGGGGGCTGGAAGACGGCGCCGGGGCTGGCTTTGCGGCAAAGGCTGCGCTGGGAAGGACGCGCGCTGGCTGGGCTGGAGAGGGCCCGGTGGGGCAACTGCCGGCCGTCGAGGCTGCTGGGCTGTCTCCGGCAGAGCGGGCCAGCTGGTGTTCCCGCGACGGAGCAGCTTTCCCGGCGAGGACTGGAGGCGAGAGCGAAAGGCAGGCAGGCGCTGCGGGCAGGCAGTTGGGCTCAGCTCTCCCGCCCCGTCGGAAGTGCCCGGGGATGCTGCAACACTTGCTCAACCGCGGGCGGGCGGGCCGCTGCCTCCTCCTCCCCCTCCCCTCTCCGCGTGCCCGCGAGGGGTGTGGGTGCAGCTGGGGGGGGCGGGGGGTGTGTGTGCCAATCCACGGCTCGGCTGTCCGGCCCGCCCTGCCCTGCCCAGCAGACGGCGCCGGGGGCTGGAGAAACTGGCGTGGAGGCCTTCCATGCTGCCGCTTCCCTCGTCCTTAGCTTTTTTCTTCAGTGTCGATTGAGACACTCTGCACAAGCGCAGAGGCACGCGGATCGCCTTTTTCTTTACGGCGCCGGGGCGGCCCCCTTTGGCACATGCTCAGAGGCGCTAAATCCCTTTTAAAAATGAGAGCGAGTGCTTCTGAGCATATGATCCTCCGGCTGTTTAACGCGACGGAGGGCTGGGGTGCCTCTGAGCATGTGCAAAATGGTACTTTTAAAAATGAGTGTGAGCACAGGGCTTTTTTTTTTTTTTTAGCAGGAACGCAGTCCGAGTCTAATTCACTGGATTCACTGTTTCTGGCGGCGTGCACACACATAGGGGGGCCCACATAAATCTTGGGCCCCAGGCCCCCAAAGCCCTAGCTACGCCCCTGAAGGAAGGAAGGAAGGAGGGAAGGAAGGAAGGAAGGAAGGAAGGAAGGAAGGAAGGAAGGAAGGAAGGAAGGAAGGAAGGAAGGAAGGAAGGAAGGAAGGAAGGAAGGAAGGAAATAGATGAGGGAAAGGAGAGGTGGAAAGAAAGCAACTTTAAATATAATTCTCCAAACCTATGGCTGGCTTGGCTTGAGAACTGATTCAAATGTCTCCTCCAAGCTGGCCGACAGGGTGGCGTAGGGGCTTCAAGAGCCACACGATATGTGTAATAGAGCCACAAGAGGCTCCCGAGGCACAGTTTGGCCACCCCTGAACTACACATTCTTTCACGTCCATTTTGAAGAGCATCTCTTTTTTGGCACATTGATCCACCCAGAATTGCTTTCTCATTTAACACAGGACTGGGGAAGAGAGAGGAGGAGGAAGACGGGGAGATGGTAACCCTTTCCTCCCTCTGCTGTTTTCTCAGTGGAAAACCCCCGCTCTGAGCCGCTTCCACTGCGGTGGTGGGGCGAATATGACTACTTGTAACTTTCCCCCTGAAGAAGTAAAAATAAGTAACACCCTGTTAAGGCTCTGTTAAGGGGGCAGAACCCGTTACAGTGATGTTTTTGGAAACTTTAATACAGAGATCTCAATTTGGCGCATGAGCCCGCACAGACATACACGTGTGGCATGCTAGTCTGGACATTACTTAGTACCATACTCCCACCTTGTGGCAGATTTGGGAACCAACAGAAGGGCAATCCATATACAAAAGAACCCCCTCAGGGAAGCTCCTCCATTAGTACGTCACAGCCCAGGAAACTCCCACAAGATGACTCAGCCCTACCCGACCTGCCTGAGTAGATATAAATTACCTGCTTACCATCTTCTTCTCAATTTGACCCAGAGAGAACTCCAGTTTTCTACACCTCTGAGAATGCCAGTCACAGTTGCTGGCGAAACGTCAGGTCTCACAATGCCAAGACCACAGTCACACAGCCTGGAAAATCTACAACAACCAATGAACTCCGGCCGTGAAAGCCTTCGACAATATATAACATTCAATCCTTTTCCTCCCTTAACCCTTAGCGCTCCCAGTTGGGGAAGGGCACAGGAAAGCAGGGAAATGGGGAGGGAGTGCAGAGATACAAATCAGCCTTCTTTTGAACTTCGGAATTGGAAGTTGATCCCTGCAGGCTGAGCTCCAGGAAAGGTAGAAGGGGCATCAGAGTTTACATGCAATTGAAATCACACTTAGGGTTGCCAAGTCCAATTCAAGAAATATCTGGGGACTTTGGGGGTGGAGCCAGGAGACTTTGGGGGTGGAACCAGGAGACATTGGGGGTGGAGTCAGGAGCAAGGTTGGAACAAGTACAATTGAACTC
This sequence comes from Heteronotia binoei, assembly GCF_032191835.1. Classification (NCBI taxonomy): domain Eukaryota; kingdom Metazoa; phylum Chordata; class Lepidosauria; order Squamata; family Gekkonidae; genus Heteronotia; species Heteronotia binoei. The sequence continues at coordinate 6,741,437 of NC_083235.1, forward strand.
CAAAGGGAGTTCTGGCCATCACATTGAAAGGACTGCACACCTTTTAAATGCCTTCTCTCTGTTTGGAGTTGTGGGCAGGGGCACCTTCTTTGGGGGCTCATAGAATTGCCCCCCCCGGTCCAATCCTTTTGAAACTTAGAGGGTGTTTTGAGGAAAGGCATCAGATGCTATGCTGCAAACTTGGTGCCTCTACCTCAAAGAACATCCCCCCCAGAGCCCCAGATACCCGCGGATCAATTCCCCATTATTCCCTATGGGAATCGTTCTCCATAGGGAATAATAGAGTGCCCAGTAAACATTTCCCTCCCCGCCCCCCACTTTCTAAAGCTTTCTAAAGCGGGGGGGAGGGTTTAAAAACCAGGAATCCCCTGCCCCCTCTCCCTCTCACACACAAACACATTTACTGGGTCTGGTTCCTCCACAACTTTTCTTGCTCTGAAAACGAAAGCAAAAGAACCGGAGGTCTGTGCTCTGACGAAACTGCTGCTGACCCTTCCCCGTGAAGCGCTTCCTGTTTCCTGCTTCCTGCTCAACTTTAAAGGCACACATTCCTAAAAACGGACCTGTTTGCAGGTTTCTAAACCTGCTGGAGCTCTAGAGGTACATGGTGACTGTGGGGGCGGGGCGAAGCCTGTAAAACTCTATCATTCTATGCTTCTATGGACTCAGGGGAACAAGGAGGAAGGTCTTTTTCTTTTCTGCTGAGTCCATCAGAGCAGACAAAACTCTTAACTGAGGTCTGAAGGCAGCACAAGAGTACAGAGCCCACCACCTCCCGAGGAAGCCTGTTCCACTGAGGAACCACTCTGACGGTCAGGAAGTTCTTCCTAATATTGAGCAGGAAACTCAACTTTAATTTCAACCCATTGGTTCTGGTCCTACCTTCTGGGGCCACAGAAAACAATTCCACCCCATCCTCTATAGGACAGCCTTTCAAGTCCTTGAAGATGGTGATCCTATCACCTCTCAGCTGCCTCCTCTCCAGGCTAAACATACCCAGCTCCTTCAACCTTTCTTCATAGACTTGGTCTCCAGATCGCTCACCATCTTCGTCGTCCTCCTCTGGACACATCCCAACTTGTCTTCATCCTTCTTAAAATGCGGTGCTATCACCTATCTTTTCCCCACCTGTCTGCCCAGGTCACAGAAACTTTTCCTGAAGTCTCCAGAATTTCCTTTCTGAGGTCTGTCTAGTATTTAACATCTCCAAATCTCGGTCCCCTGCTTGAAGGGGAGGGGAGAATGGCCCATCCAGTGGTCTCTACACTTTGTATTTAAGCACAAAGGTGCACCTCAACTTCAAGACCTATGAAAAACAATGGGATCCCAGGAAAGTTAGGGTTTTTTCCCCCTGCCTTGAAAAGAAGTAGAGTTTTCAGTAGAGGAATCAGTCACAAATTATTCGTGCATAAAGGGAGGATCGTCATGTGCAGGGGAATCTAAAAGCAAAGTGTATAACTTGAGTCACTTAAAGAAGGCCAGGGCTCTTCGTACAGGGCCTACTGTAAGCTCCAGAAGGATTGGCTATGTCGGGAGGTATGGCCTAATATGGAAAGGAGTTCCTGCTATTAAAAAAAGGCCTGCTAAAAACTGGCTGTGGAATACCCTTGTGGAGATAGCAGCATTGTCTGGGACGTCCCATGTGTGCGTTCCTTCAAGTCAAAATAGCTTTAGGAAGGGAAAGGGCAGGCAAGGAAGGGGGAGAAGAAGAAGAAGACTGTAGATTTATACCCCACCCCTCTCTCTGAATCAGAGTCTCAGAGCAGATTACAATCTCCTTTACCTTCCTCTCCCACAACAGACACCCTGTGAGGTGGGTGGGCTGAGAGAGCTCTCCCAGAAGCTGCCCTTTCGAGGACAATGCTGCAAGAGCTATGGCTGACCCAAGGCCATGCTAGCAGGTGCAAGTGAAGGAGTGCGGAATCAAACTCAGTTCTCCCAGATAAGAGTCCACGCACTTAACCACTAGCTCTCAGGGAGACAGACACCCTGTGAGGTGGGTGGGGCTGAGAGAGCTCTCCCAGAAGCTGCCCTTTCGAGGACAGCTCTGCAAGAGCTATGGCTGACCTGAAGCCATTCTGGCAGCTGCAAGTGGAGGAAGGGGGAATCAAACTCGGTTCTCCCAGATAAGAGTTCGGACACTTAACCGCTGCACCAAACTGGCTCGCCAGTTCCTGCCCCAAAGAAAGTGAAACTCAGCTATAAGTTATGCAAGTTGAGCAACTGCAGATAACGGACTGTATTCCTGTATGACACATTTAGGTTTCCCAGCCTCCCGTTGGGGGTGGGTTCCCCCCCCCCGCCCCGATTTTAAGGCCTCCAACCTGCCGGCGCAGAACTGGCTGGTGGGGCAGCCCCCGCCCCCACAGAGCTCCATCAGTGCCTGATGTGCCCGGTGCAATAATATCACCCAGAAATGACATCACGCGATGCACATTGCCCAAAGATGTTCTAGCATTTCGGTAAAAAACTCTGTGGCACCATAGAGTCCCCTGCCGGCAGCCAGGTAAGACCTGGCAATCTTAGCTACATTCTTCATTTAAAAAAACAACCCAACAACAACCACCTTCAGTCATTTATTTTGGATCAGATAACCCACACAGGCTTCTTCCACAGGGCTTTTTGGCAGAAAAAGCCCAGCGGGGACTCATTTGCATATTAGACCACACCCCCTGACATCACCATTGGTTCGCACCGGGCATTTTTCTGTAGAGAAGGCCCAGCAGGGGCTAATTTGCATATTAGGCCACACCCCCCTGGTGCCAAGCCAGCGCGGACTGGGTTCCTGTGCGTTTCTGCTCAACCTCCCACCCCCACCCCGTGTTTTCTGTATGTTCAATTTACTGCAAATTTTCTTGGCAATTGATCCACAAGCATTGGAATCAGTTTGGGCAGGGTTCTTCTGCAACATCTGCCTTCCCTCTGTATTTTCACAGTTGTGAAAGTTTATTTTTGTTTTTCTCTGAAGATGCCTTAAATCAGGATTTACAAGGGAGTGTGCTGGAGTCACCGATAGCGTCAGAGCACTCCGTCTTTTTATTTTTTTGTTCGCTTATATCAAAATGCTGTTGTAATGATTTATTCATTTATTCAATAATTTTATTACAATGTTTACATCCCACTCTTTCCCTTGGTTCAAGGAAGCTTACAATAATGACAGGTCAAGTCGGTTCTCTGAATTCCCAGCTTTCATTTCTTTTAAAAGTAAGTCTCCAGCCCCTTAACTTGCAGAGACATGGGTTGATTTCGCACTCACCTCACGCCGTCCTCACATCTGTCTTCTCAGCGCTCTGAATTCCCAGCTTTCATTTTTTTAAAAAAAAGTAAGTATGTGGCCTCTTAACTTGCAGAGATGTGGGCTGATTTCGCACTCACCTCAGCGTCCTCCCAATTCCCCACTATTTGTGTTGGGGCTGCAGCAAACATCGTGGTTTTCGTGCAGCAAACGGAAACTGGTTTTCAGCGGTTTCCGTTTGCTGTGCAAACCCCACAATTTTGCCACAGCTCCAGCACAAAGAGTGGGAAATCGGGAGGACGCTGCGCTGAGGAGACAGACAAGAGAGCAATGAGTGCGAAATCAGTCATGCATTTTCTCCTATATCCTGTGATGGAAAAGGCTAGAGACTTACGTCTTAAAAAACGAAAGCGGGGAATTCAGAAACCCTGCTAAACCCATCATCACGGTGGCATATTGATATTTTAGTGCTTTTTTCAAAAGTTGAAAATGAAACCACTCATTTTCAGGGCAGGGGAAGGAAAGGGAACGGTCAGACAATGACAACAGTTCAATCATCAAAGGCATAGTCTGGAGGTGGGTGGGACAAAGAAAACTGATGGAAACATTATACCAGGGGTGGCCAAACTGTGGCTTGAGAGCCACATGTGGCTCTTTCACACATATTGTGTGGCTCTTCAAGCCCCCACCCCATCGGCTGACTCAGAGAAGGCGTTCCTCTCTTTAAATCACCTCTCCAAGTCGAGCCAGCTGGTCGCTTGGAGAATGCAATTAAAGTGGCTTTCTTTGCACCTCTCCCTCCCTCCCATTCTGCACTTCTCAAACATCTCGACGTTCAAGTCTTGTGGCTCTCAAAACCTTATGCTCTTGTCTTGTGGCTCTCAAACATCTGACATTTATTCCATGTGGCTCTTACTTTAAGCAAGTTTGGCCACCCCTGCATTATACACAAGGAAAAGGGCAACTCAAAATTGGTTTCCAGAAAAAGAGCAGGGTAAAAGCGATTCCAAAAGAACCAGATAAAACCCAGGGGGAGAAACAAAAAAACCTAAAGTGAAAACTAAATGCACATTAAAAAGAGTGAAAATCAAGGGAGAAACCAAAACAGTATGGGGCCAGAACTGACTAAAATACCCCACGCATTAATGTGCCAGGGAGAAGAAACTCTGTGGGGCCCTGAATTCTTCCTATCAGCCTAGGGTTGCCAAGTCCAATTCCAGAAATATCTGGGGACTTTGGGGGTGGAGCCAGGAGACTTTGGGGGTGGAGCCAGGAGACACTGGGGTGGAGCTAGGAGCAAGGGTGTGACAAGCACAATTGAACTCCTTCCCTCCACCCTCCCCTTCTCCGATTCCACCCCAGAGGTGGAGCGGAGCGGGCGACGCTGCCACACTGCTGCCGCCTCTTCCCTGCCCCACCACAGCCGCTCCTCCGAGATGGGCCCAGCCTGAGTCCATCTCGGAGGAGCAGCCACGGAGCAGCCGAGGCGAAACCAGAGAAGGGGAGGGGAGGGTGGAGGCAGGCCAGGAGCACGGCGAGCCGCAAGTCCGGGTCCTAGAAGGACCCAGACTCAGGGCCCGCCTCGCTCCTGGCCCGCCCCCCCCCCCAACTCCACCTCAGAGGCGGAGCGGGCGATGCCGCCGCCCCCTCCCCCTCCCCATCCCAGCTGCTCCTCCGAGATGGGCCCAGCCTGAGCCCATCTCGGAGGAGCAGCCACGGTGAAGCGGAGAAGAGGCGGCAGCTGTGCAGCGGCGTCGCCTGCTCCGAGATAGGGCGGCTCGCCACGCTCCTTGGCACCGTTTCCCCCCCTCCCCCCGCTTCCGTTTTTTTGGGCAGCGGGGAAAGAAGCTGGAAATTCTGGGGTCCCCCAACAGGGCGGGAGGGTTGGGAAGCCTATATCAGCCACTGGAAATCTTCTGCAGACAACAGTCCAATCGTCAAAAGTTAGAAAGAGCACATCTGCACAGCCATGAGGGCTAGAAACTTGATTTCTTTTTTCCCACATGAAAACACAAATCATCAGGAAGTTGAATTCCATCCTTGTTCCTATATTCTCCCTGTTCTGTGTTGACTTGATCTTCGTTTTGGATAAACACAACTTCTTTGCTTTGGCATAAGCACAGACTCTAGGGGGGGGGCCTGGTGCCACAAGTATTGTCCTGTGGAGTTCTGAGCTTCAGGCAGATTCCCCTCTCCTGCTGCAGCTGTGGCGGCTTGTCAAAGGAAGGAATCCCCGGCAACCTCCGCGTCCCCAAAGAAGTCTAGGCCTGTCCTTTCCCCGTTGATCATTTTCGGCATAGGTAGCAAATGCCGACGGCCACGGCCAGCACTGCCAACACCACCACCACCACCACGGTGGTGACCCAGTTGCGAGAGGACCCTGAGAACGAAACAGAAAGAGGACATCTGTATGAAGAAGAACTGCAGATTTATACCCCGTCCTTTGCCCTGAATCAGAGACTCAGAGCTCACAATCTCCCATGTCTTCTCCCCTTGCAACGGACACCCTGTGAGGTGGGTGGGGTTGAGAGAGCACTCTCAGAAGCCGCCCTTTCAAGGACAACTCCTGCAAGAGCTATGGCTGACCCAAGGTCATTCCAGCAGGTGCAAGTGGAGGAGTGGGGAATCGAACCCTGTGAGGTGGGTGGGGCTGAGAGAGCTCTCTCAGAAGCTACCCTTTCAAGGACAACCCTGCGAGAGCTATGGCTGACCCAAGGCCATTCCAGCAGGTGCAAGTGGAAGAGTGGGGAATCAAACCCGGTTTTCCCAGATAAGAGTCCGCACACTCAACCACTACACCCAACTGGCTCTCATAGAAAGAAAAACGTGACGTATGAACACGGAATGCATATCAACAAGAGGGCTGTTCTGCTATTTGCTTGTTTCCAGGGCTTTTTTTGTAGCAGGAGCTCCTTTGCATATTAGGCTGCAGCCCCCTGATTAGGGTTGCTCAATCACCAGGTGGGGGGCAGGGGATCCCCGGTTTGGAGGCCCTTCCCCCCGCTTCAGGGTCATCAGAAAGCAGAGGGGGGGGGGAATGTCTGTTGGGCACTCCATTATTCCCTACGGAGACCGATTCCCATAGGGTATAATGGAGAATTGATCTGCGGGTATCTGGAGGGGATGTCTTTTGAGGTAGAGGCACCAAATCTTCAGCATAGCATCTGGAGCCTCTCCTCAAAAACCCTGCAAGTTTCAAAAGGATTGGACCGGGGGGTTCAATTCTATGAGCCCCACAAGAAGGTGCCCCTAGCCTTCATTATTTCCAATGGAGGGAACATAAGAACATAAGAGAAGCCATGTTGGATCAGGCCAATGGCCCCTCCAGTCCAACACTCTGTGTCACATAAGAACATAAGAGAAGCCATGTTGGATCAGGCCAATGGCCCCTCCAGTCCAACACTCTGTGTCACATAAGAACATAAGAGAAGCCATGTTGGATCAGGCCAGTGGCCCATCCAGTCCAACACTCTGTGTCACATAAGAACATAAGAGAAGCCATGTTGGATCAGGCCAGTGGCCCATCCAGTCCAACACTCTGTGTCACATAAGAACATAAGAGAAGCCCTGTTGGATCAGGCCAGTGGCCCCTCCAGTCCAACACTCTGTGTCACATAAGAACATAAGAGAAGCCACGTTGGATCAGGCAGTGGCCCATCCAGTCCAACACTCTGTGTCACATAAGAACATAAGAGAAGCCCTGTTGGATCAGGCCAGTGGCCCCTCCAGTCCAACACTCTGTGTCACAGAAGAACATAAGAGAAGCCATGTTGGATCAGGCCAGTGGCCCCTCCAGTCCAACACTCTGTGTCACATAAGAACATAAGAGAAGCCATGTTGGATCAGGCCAATGGCCCCTCCAGTCCAACACTCTGTGTCACATAAGAACATAAGAGAAGCCCTGTTGGATCAGGCCAGTGGCCCATCCAGTCCAACACTCTGTGTCACAGAAGAACATAAGAGAAGCCATGTTGGATCAGGCCAGTGGCCCCTCCAGTCCAACACTCTGTGTCACATAAGAACATAAGAGAAGCCCTGTTGGATCAGGCCAGTGGCCCATCCAGTCCAACACTCTGTGTCACAGAAGAACATAAGAGAAGCCATGTTGGATCAGGCCAGTGGCCCCTCCAGTCCAACACTCTGTGTCACATAAGAACATAAGAGAAGCCCTGTTGGATCAGGCCAGTGGCCCCTCCAGTCCAACACTCTGTGTCACATAAGAACATAAGAGAAGCCCTGTTGGATCAGGCCAGTGGCCCCCTCCAGTCCAACACTCTGTGTCACATAAGAACATAGGAGAAGCCATGTTGGATCAGGCCAATGGCCCATCCAGTCCAACACTCTGTGTCACACAGTGGCCAATATATGTGTTTGTGTGTACACACACACACACATATATATACACACTGTGGCTAATAGCCACTGATGGACCTCTGCTCCATATTTTTATCCAATCCCCTCTTGAAGCTGGCTATGCTTGTAGCCGCCACCACCTCCTGTGGCAGTGAATTCCACGTGTTAATCACCCTTTGGGTGAAGAAGGACTTCCTTTTATCCGTTCTAACCCGACTGCTCAGCAATTTCATTGAATGCATTTAAAAGGTGTGCATTTAAAAGGTGCTTTTAAAACGACGGCATTTAAAAGGTGTGCGGTCCCTTTAAAAGTGATGGCCAGACCTCCCTTTGGAGTTCAATGATGCTTGTCACACCCTTGCTCCTGGCTCCACCCCCAACATCTCCTGGCTCCACCTCCAAAGTCCCCAGATATTTCTTGAATTGGACTTGGCAACCCTACCCCTGATGTAGCCAATCCTCCAAGAGCTCTTATAGGCTCTTCTTATAGGGGGGGGGGGGGGCGTAGCCTAATATGCAAAGGAGTTCCTGCTACAACCCCCCCCCCCTGCTTGTCTCCATTATCTGGAGATTAGAGATATATCGTCTCTGAACATGGAGGTCTCGTGTAGCTATGGTGACTAACCATTTTTGACAAAAGGGGGGGACCCCACAAGTTCTTATAGGAACCTAGAATCATAGAGTAGGAAGGGATCTCCAGGGTCATCTAGTCCACCCCTCTGCACAATGCAGGAAACTCACAAAAACCTCCCCCCACACCCCCAGGGACCCCTTCTCCATACCGAACATAAGAAGAGTTCTGTTGCATCAGACCAATAGTTGAAATGTTTGTGTGACAGAAACCCCAAAACTTACTAAGGCTCAAGACTACCACCTCGAGTATCTGGGAATCGGACTCCAGGAGGTTCTGTCAGAACGAGCCATTCACTTCCATTCCACATTGAACTATCGTGGTAGACTTAACCCTTTTTTGAACAAAGGGCAACCCAGTTTGAACCTCACCACCAATTTGTCGTGGAAGCTGGATGAGGGCAGGTAGGGCTGGAATTCTAGCAAGAGCTCCTTTGCATATTAGGCCACACACAGGGCCGGCTAGCCCACTAGGCAAACTAGGTGGTTGTCTAAGGCGCTGGGATGTGGGGGCGCAGAATTGGGCTCCCCCTCCCGGTGCCCATGGCAAATGCCTAGTTTGCCTGCCTCCCCGCCACCCCCACCGCCCCCTCTCTTGTGTTTCGCCCACCCACCCACCCCCCGGCGCGATCAGAGGTCCTTACGAGCTTTGATGGAACTGGCTTCTAATCCTTTGAAGAGCCCGCGAGAGGAGACTTTGCTCCCTCTCACTTCCGGTTCTGGGAAGGTGGGGGAGCAAAGTCTCCTCCCACGGGCTCTTCAAACGATTAGAGGCCGTGTCGGCCGCATTGAAGCTGGTAAAGACCAGCCTTGGCGTGGCGCGGCACCTCGGAGTGCGGTGCTTCCTTGCAGCACCTCAAAGGGAGGGAGGGCGGTGGTGGGGGTGAGTAGCAGCGGGGGGCAGTGGGCAGGCACCCTCGGCCCGGCACTGGCCACACCCCCCTGATGTAGCCAATCTTCCAAGAGCTTACAAGAAAGAGCCTTGTAAGCTCTTGGAGGATTGGCTACATGAGGGGTGTGTGGCCTAATATGCAAAGGAGCTCCTGCTAGAATTCCACCCTTGGGGGCGGGACCATACTACACACTGCTCTGATTGGTAACATTAGCCTCTGACATCAGAGATGGGGGTTTTTTTGTGCGCGCCATCCGCTGCATCAGTTTATCCCACTTAAAACAGGAAGTCTGGCTTAGATCCAGTTCCGTTGACCATAAATATCGGGACATTAGGGATTTTCCTTAGTCTTCAGTTTTCCGCCAGGATGCTGGACTAGATGGGCCACTGGTCTGATCCAGCAGGGCTCTTCTTGCGAGAGATTCACAGTACCTTCATAGAAAACATCAACGTCTGCTGACTTGTCTCCGTAAGCATTTTGCGCAAGGCATCGGTAAGTCCCGTTATGGGAGCTCTGAGCTGAACGGATCGTGACTGTCCTGTTGCTGTCTGAGAACTCCACGTTGTCTGTGGAAGGCAGTTGCCAAACAATTTTCGGGAAAGGGTTTCCATCCGCACGGCACCTCACCGTGATGTCCAAACCAGCTTTGTACGTGGTGACGCTTGATGTGACGTTGACGTTGTGGGGCCCGGCTGCAGAAAGAAAAGGAAGGAACTGATGAGTTGCGGAAGCCCCACGTGAAGGATTATGGTTCTTCTTTCCTTCCCCACCTTGGGACAATCTTCTCCAATACATCCCTTCCCAGAAATTAAGATCACAGGGAGGGGCCCCCCTGACGGTTCCAACAACCGAAGAATCTCAGGCTGGCTGGCTTACAACTAACCGACAGTGGAAACTTTATGGAAGGATGTAGTGTAGCACTTTGGCAGATCGTTTGTTCTATATGATTTCTATTTTACTGTTGTAAATCGTTGCAAATTGCTGTATTTTTAAAACCAAACTCTATGTTAGATTTTATATGTTGTGAGCTGCCCTGAGCCGCTTCGGTGGGAAGGGCGGGATAGAAATTGAAATAAACTGAAACTGAAATGAGACAGGGCCTTTTCGGTGGCAGCCCCACAGTTCCAGAACAATCTCCCCAGGGAGGTAGGGTTGCTAAGTCCCCAGCAGCAAAGGACTGTTTTTGCATGCGTGAAGTGCGTGCGGCGCAATGACATAACTCGGAAGTGATGTCATTGTGCTGGCGACATTGGAAACGCTAAGGTACCATAGAGTTTTCACTCCCAAATTGCTAGAGCGGCCGGGAAAAACCATAGAGTTTTCCCAGAAGCTCCTAGAGCGGGTGACGTCACCATGCTGGCGATGGTGGGGGAGGTTCAGGAGGTTGTTGAAGATGGTATATCTAGAACTGCATTGGTCAAATTTAGGGGGGGGGGGGGGCGGTTTGCTCTTCAACCGTCCTAAAATTTTAAATTAGATTATTGTAATGAGACTTCTGCAGACGACTGTAATTCACTCCACGTTGGCCTGCCCTTGAGACTGACCCGGAAGCTCCAGCTGATCCAGAATGCGGTGACATGCGTCCTGATGGAAATGCCACAGACAGCCAGGAGTGGAATTCTAGCAGGAGCTCTTTTGAATATTAGGGCACACATCCCTGATGTAGCCAATCCTCCAAGAGCTGTCAAGGCTCTCGTTTGTAAGCTCTTGGAGGATTGGCTACCTCAAGGGGTGTGTGGCCTAATATGCAAAGGAGCTCCTGCTAGAAGGGCTGCCAATCTCCAGGTGGGGGCAGGGGATTCCCCGGTTTGGAGGCCCTCCCTCACTTCAGGGTCATCAGAAAGCGGGAAAAGGGGAGGGAAATGTCTGCTGGGAACTCTGTTATTCCCTATGGAGATTTATTCCCATAGAAAATCATGGAGAATTGATCCGCGGGCATCTGGGGCTCTGGGGGGGCTGTTTTTTGGGGTAGAGGCACCAAATTTTCATTATAACATCTAGTGCCTCTCCCCAAAATACCTCCCAAGTTTCAAAAAGATTGGACTAGGGGGTTCAATTCTATGAGCCCCAAAAGAAGGTGCCCTATCCTTCATTATTTCCTATGGAAGGAAGGCATTGAAAAGGTGTGCCGTCCCTTTAAATGTGATGGCCAGAACGCCCTTTGGAGTTCAATTATGCTTGTCAGAGCCTTGATCTTGGCTCCACCCCTAATGTCTCCTGGCTCCACCCCCAAAGTCCCCAGATATTTCTTGAATTGGACTTGGCAACCCTACCCCACCCACCCAATTGAAGGCATTCACTCCACCAATCCCCCACCCCCCGCCAAGGGAACTGCTCTCTGCCATCTGGAGAGCAGTTGTAATTCTGAGTGATCTAGGGTTGCCAAGTCCAACACTCTGTGTCACACAGTGGTCAAAAAAACCAGGTGCCATCAGGAGGTCCACCAGTGGGGCCAGAACACTAGAAGCCCTCCCACTGTTGTGCTCTTCAAGCACCAAGAATATAGAGCACCACTGTCCCAGACATAAGAACAGAAGAGAAGCCATGTTGGATCAGGCCAATGGTCCATCCAGTCCAACACTCTTTGTTACACAGTGGCCAAAAAGACAGGTGCCATCAGGTGGTCCACCAATGGGGCCAGGACACTAGAAGCCCTCTCACTGTTGCCCCCCTCCCAAGCACCAAGAATACAGAGCATCCCTGCCTCAGACATAAGAAAGTAAGAGAAGCCATGTTGGATCAGGCCAATGGCCCATCCAGTCCAACAGACCAAAAAACCCAGGTGCCATCAGGCGGTCCATCAGTGGGGCCAGGACACTAGAAGCCCTCCCACTGTGCCCCTCCAAGCACCAAGAAGACAGATCATCACTGCCCCAGATATAAGAACAGAAGAGAAGCTATGTTGGATCAGGTTAATGGCCCATCTGGTCCAACACTCTGTGTCACAAAGTGGCCAAAAATCCCCAGGTAGCATCAGGAGGTCCATCAGTGGGGCCAGGACACTAGAAGCCCTCCCCAAGCACCAAGAATACAGAGCATCACTGCCCCAGACATAAGAACATAAGAAGCCATGTTGGATCAGGTCATTGGCCCATCCACTCCAACACTCTGTGTTACACAATGGCCAAAAAACCAGGTGCCATCAGGACATAAGAACATAAAAGAAGCCATGTTGGATCAGGCCAATGGCCCATCCAGTCCAACACTCTGTGTCACAGAAGAACATAAGAGAAGCCATGTTGGAACAGGCCAGTGGCCAAAAAACCAGGTGCCATCAGGAGGTCTACCAGTGGGGCTAGAACTCCAGAAGCCCTCCCACTGTCCCCCCACAAGCACCATCAATACCCTGTGGCTAATAGCCACTGGTGGTCTTCTACTCCATCTGTTTATTCAACATATGGTTCATAACCAGCAACCTGGCAGGTGTTCAAGCAGTTCTACTCACCGTAAACCTTTAAGGTGCTGTTTGCTATCTTCTCTAGAGCTTCCTGGCCCACCTTAAGATGGGCGACGCAAAGGATCGTGGCTCCATTCTGGTCAAACCGAGCCGTAGAGGCATATTCCAAGTGTTCCAGACGGGTGCTGTTCAGGTTTTGTCCACCACTGACCAGAGATAGGCTGATGTTGTGTGGGGTGTCCCTGCTGACCTTCAAACCAGGGACGCTGCAGAAGATGGTGTGCAGACGACCTTCCACAATCTCTGAAGCTAGCTGGATATTCGGCGATGGGAAATCTGTATCGGAGACATCAAAGATGCTCAGTTTTGGGGAAGGAAAGTAGGGCTCAGTCAGTAATGGAGCCTTGATTTACCCAGATATCCTAAACTTCAGAAGAAGAAGAAGATGATGATATTAGATTTATATCCCACCCTGAACTCTGAATCTCAGAATGGTCACAATCTCCTTTACCTTCTCCACCCCTACAACAGACACCTTGTGAGGTGGGTGGAGCTGAGAAAGCTCTCTCTGAAGCTGCCCTTTCAAGGACAACTCTGCAAGAACTATGGCTGACCCAAGGCCATTCTAGCAGGTACAAGTGGAAGGGTGGGGAATCAAACCCAATTCTCCCAGGTAAGTGTCTGTGCACTTAACCACTACACCAAACTGGTGAAGAAGAAGAAGAAGAAGAAGAAGAAGAAGAAGAAGAAGAAGAAGAAGAAGAAGAAGAAGAAGAAGAAGAAGAAGAAGAAGAAGAAGAAGAAGAAGAAGAAGAAGAAGAAGAAGATGATGATATTGGATTTATATCCCACTCTTAACTCTGAATCCCAGACCGGCTCAAAATCTCCTTTACCTTCCTTCCCCACAACAAACGCCCTGTGAGGTGGGTGGGGCTGAGAGTGCTCTCCCAGAAACTGCCCTTTCAAGAACAACTCCTACGAGAGCTATGGCTGACCCAAGGCCATGCTAGCAGGTGCAAGTGGAGGAGTGAGGAATCAAACCCGGTTCTCCCAGATAAGAGTCCGCACACTTCACCACTACACCAAACTGGCTATCCAAGTAACGCTCCCCCCTCACTGATCAACAGGGAGCACGATTCACAACCAGTTGTGCTGCGTAAAATCTGAAGAAGTCCCCCCCCCACCTCCGCTCCCACAGATTTCAGTGGGGCTTGCACAGATGACCTTGCCAACGGTGTTGGCCCTATCAGTTAGATCCGTATCTTGTCTTCCTGAGCTGACTACCACCCCATGTCTCAAAATGGCTTAGAAGATAAAATTCCAAATTTATTTATTTTATTTTAATTTATTTATATCCCCCCTTCCCCACCGAAGGCAGGCTCAGGGCGGCCCACAGGTTGGGGTCAAACAATGACCGGACAAGATAAGAAGAAGATGTAGATATTGGATTTATATCCCGCACTCCACTCCAAAGAGTCTCAGAGCGGCTCACAATCTCCTTTCCTTTCCCCACCCCCCACAACAGACACCCTGTGAGGTAGTTGAAGATATTGGATTTATATCCCGCCCTCCACTCCGAAGACTCTCAGAGCGGCTCACAATCTCCTTTCCCTTCCTCCCCCACAACAGGCACCCTGTGAGGTAGATGAAGATATTGGATTTATATCCCGCCCTCCACTCCGAAGAGTCTTAGAGGGGCTCACAATCTCCTTTCCCTTCCTCCCCCACTGCAAGCACCCTGTGAGGTAGATGAAGATATTGGATTTATATCCCGCCCTCCACTCCGAAGAGTCTCAGAGGGGCTCACAATCTCCTTTCCCTTCCTCCCCCACAACAGGACACCCTATGAGGTAGATGAAGATATTGGATTTATATCCCGCCCTCCACTCTGAAGAGTCTCAGAGGGCTCACAATCTCCTTTCCCTTCCTCCCCCACAACAGGACACCCTATGAGGTAGATGAAGATATTGGATTTATATCCCGCCCTCCACTCCGAAGAGTCTCAGAGGGGCTCACAATCTCCTTTCCCTTCCTCCCCCACAACAGGACACCCTATGAGGTAGATGAAGATATTGGATTTATATCCCGCCCTCCACTCCGAAGAGTCTCAGAGGGGCTCACAATCTCCTTTCCCTTCCTCCCCCACAACAGACACCCTGTGAGGTAGATGAAGATATTGGATTTATATCCCACCCTCCACTCTGAAGAGTCTCAGAGCTGCTCACAATCTTTCCCTTCCTCTCCTACAACAGACACCCTGTGAGGTGGGTGGGGCTGAGAGGGCTCTCACAGCAGCTTCCCTTTTAAGGACAACCTCTGCCAGAGCTATGGCTGACCCAAGGCCATCCCAGCAGCTGCAAGTGGAGGAGTGGGGAATCAAACCCGGTTCTCCCAGCTAAGAGTTCGCACACTGCACCACTACACAAAACCGGCTCTCTAAAACATCAATAAAACATAAAAACAATTATTAAAACATGAATATCAAAATGCTATTGAGAGAGCTAATGTGGCGTGGTGTTTGGGGGGGGGGGTGGTTAAGAAAGAAAGAACACAATAACATTTAAAGGTCCCAGAGCTCCGTCCCTGTGAAGCCTGGTGCTGATCCTCTTAAGTTCAAATAAAGATTTTTCAAACTGTATCTTGTCTCTTTTGTTGTATTCTCCCAAAAGCTTTCTGGAGAAAACTTTTCTCCAGAAAATCTGCTGCTTGAAACTTTGCTATCCCCTATTGAAGGATTTGGACGGACTGTATGCCTCTCTGAGGAAGATTTATTTAGAAACGACTTCACCGTTCGTTAGAGGATTGAACAAGTACTCCTTGTGGCTTGAGAGCCAGTTTGGTGCAGCGGTTAAGCGGGTGGACTCTTATCTGGGAGAACTGTGTTTGATTCCCCACTCCTCCACTTGCAGCTGCTGGAATGGCCTTGGGTCAGCCATAGCTCTCGTAGGAGTTGTCCTTGAAAGGGCAGCTTCTGGAAGAGTTCTTTCAGGCCCACCCTCCTCACTGCCAAGTCAGCCTTTTTTTTATCAGCCATTTTTCATCTGAGGCGGGCAAGGCAGTTGGCTCCCTTCCTTGAGCTTCAGGATCTGGCAACGGTGATTCATGCTACGATCACCTCGAGATTGGATTACTGTAATGCCCTCTACATGGGGCTGCCTTTGTACCGAACCCAGAAACTGCAGCTGGTGCAGAACGCGGCGGCTAGATTGCTGTTGGGGCTCCCAAAATGGGAGCACATACAGCCGGGGCTGCATGAACTGCACTGGCTGCCAGTTGTATACAGGATTCGTTACAAAGTGCTGGTCATTACCTTTAAAGCCCTATATGGCCGAGGACCTGCCTACCTTAGGGACCGTCTCTCCCCATATGAACCCCAGAGAGCACTGAGGTCAGCTGGGAAAAACCTGCTGACTATTCCTGGGCCGAAAGAGGTGAAGCTACAAAACACCCGCGACCGGGCTTTTTCTAGGGGAGGGACGGTGGCTCAGTGGTAGAGCATCTGCTTGGGAAGCAGAAGGTCCCAGGTTCAATCCCTGGCATCTCCAAAAAAGGGTCCAGGCAAATAGCTTAGCTTGAGACCCTGGAGAGCTGCTGCCAGTCTGAGAAGACAATACTGACTTTGATGGACCAAAGGTCTGATTCAGTATAAGGCAGCTTCATATGTTCATATATGTTCATATGTACTATGGCTCCACGCCTATGGAACCAACTTCCAGAGGAAATGCGGGCCCTGCGGGATCTTGAACAGTTCCGCAGGGCCTGCAAGACTGTCCTCTTTCGATTGGCCTTCACTAACCTAGAGGGAAACTGCTAAGGAATTCGCCTTTGTAAAATAGCACCAACATATTCTTATCAATTTTAAATTTTAATAGAATTTTAATTAAATTGTTAATGTAGTCTTTGTTTTAATCTTGTATAATTAATGTTTGGAACTGTGTTGTTAGCCGCCCTGAGCCTGCCTTGGCGGGGAGTGCGGGATATAAATAAAAATTGTTGTTGTTGTTGTGGGGGAAGAAGATATAGGAAATTGTAAGCTGCTCTGAGACTCTGCTTCAGAAAGAAGGGTGGGGTATAAATCTGCAATTCTTCTTCAAGTCCTCTCCATCCCGGGACATAAGAATACAACAAGGCTACATCATGATGGAAGCTGAGGCTTCAGTCATGCTCTGAATAATCGGGATGGTGTCTTCACAGTAAAAATAATTCGCCTTGTGAAACAGACACACAGAAACTCTATGGAATATTGCTGGCCATTAACTGCCTGTTATCTCCTGAAGAGTTTATCGGAATGAGACTTATATCTGGGAATCTAATGTGGACTTTGGATTCTCTTGTCATTGAATCGTACGAGGAAATCAGTTTTTGGATTCCTGAATGAATTGTAATATTGTGTGGAGGTTTTTTGTATTGCATTGGTTTTTTGTATTGAATTAAATCAGAAGAGTTTCTGGCTCAACATGAGGAAGAACTTCCTGACTGTTAGAGCGGTTCCTCAGTTGAACAGGCTTCCTTGGGAGGTGGTGGGCTCTCCTTCCTTGGAGGTTTTTCAACAGAGGCTAGAGGGCCATCTGACAGCAATGAAGATCCTGTGAATTTAGGGGGCGGTATTTGTGAATGTGAATTGTGATGGAGAAGACTCTTGAGAGTCCCTTGGACTGCAAGAAGATCAAATCAGTCAGTCCTGAGGGAAATCAACCCAGACTGTTCACAGAAGGTCAGATGCTGAAGCTGAAGCTGAAATACTTGGCCACCCAATGAGAAGGGAGCACTCCTGGAGAAGATCCTGATTCTGGGAAAGACAGAAGGCAAAAGAAAGGGGCGGCAAAAGAGGAGATGGCTGGACAGTGTTACTGATGTAACAAACATGAATTTGAGCAGACTTCGGAGGATGGTGGAAGACAGGAGGGCCTGGCGTGACTTGGTCCAGGGGGTCGCAAAGAGTCGGACTCGACTGTGCGACTGAACAACAAATTTGTGAATTTCCTGCATTGTGAAGGGGTTGGACTAGATGATCCTGGAGGTCCCTTCCAACTCTATGATTCTATGAATAGGTGTTTAATACATGATATATTTTGTAAAAATTAGATACCTTGTACATTGAATAATTTGATTGCTATTGCTAGTGATATTACAGCGAATCCTCTATGTTAGACATATGGGTGCCAAGCCCCCGAGCCGGGTGGGGGTTCTCCTGCCCTGGAGGTTACCCCCCTCATGTCGCCGGCATGATGACATCACTCGCAAATTACATCATCGCACGAGCGACATCGCACGCCAGCCGTTCTAGGTGTTTCTGGGGAAACTCTATGGTTTTCCCGGACGCTCTAGCAATTTGGGAGGGGAAACTCCATGGCACAAGAGGCCACGGGGTTAGACCCCACCTGAAGGTCAGCATTACATGGAGAGCCAGTTTGGTGTAGTGGTTAAGTGTGTGCACTCTTATCTGGGAGAACCAGGTTTGATTCCCCTCTTCTCCACTTGCAGCTGCTGGAATGGTCTTGGGTCAGCCATAGCTCTGGCAGAGGTTGTCCTTGAAAGGGCAGCTGCTGTGAGAGCCCTCTCAGCCCCACCCACCTCACAGGGTGTCTGTTGTGGGGGAGGAAGGGAAAGGAGATGGTGAGCCGCTCTGAGACTCTTCGGAGTGGAGGGTGGGATATAAATCCAATATCTTCATCTACCTCACAGGGTGTCTGTTGTGGGGGAGGAAGGGAAAGGCAATTGCGAGCCGCTCTGAGACTCTTCGGAGTGGAGGGCGGGATATAAATCCAATATCTTCATCTACCTCACAGGGTGTCTGTTGTTGGGGGGGGGAAGGAAGGGAAAGGAGATTATGAGCCGCTCTGAGACTCTTCGGAGTGGAGGGCGAGATATAAATCCAATATGTTCATCTACCTCACAGGGTGTCTGTTGTGGGGGAGGAAGGGAAAGGAGATTGTGAGCCGCTCTGAGACTCTTCGGAGTGGAGGGCGGGATATAAATCCAATATCTTCATCTACCTCACAGGGTGTCTGTTGTGGGGGAGGAAGGGAAAGGAGATTGTGAGCCGCTCTGAGACTCTTCGGAGTGGAGGGCGGGATATAAATCCAATATCTTCATCTACCTCACAGGGTGTCTGTTGTTGGGGGGGGGGGAGGAAGGGAAAGGAGATTATGAGCTGCTCTGAGACTCTTCGGAGTGGAGGGCGAGATATAAATCCAATATGTTCATCTACCTCACAGGGTGTCTGTTGTGGGGGAGGAAGGGAAAGGAGATTGTGAGCCGCTCTGAGACTCTTCGGAGTGGAGGGCGGGATATAAATCCAATATCTTCATCTACCTCACAGGGTGTCTGTTGTGGGGGTGGAAGGGAAAGGAGATTGTGAGCCGCTCTGAGACTCTTCGGAGTAGAGGGTGGGATATAAATCCAATATCTTCTTCTTCTTCTTCTACTTCATGGCCTCTCTGTGAGTCCTGGGCCTGTTATTCTGTGCATACTTACTGTAAAGATAGATTGGCGTCCGGATGGGTTCTTTGGTGGGGTCTCTAAAGCACACGGGTTGGAATGCCCAGTCGGTTATGTTGACAAAATGCACAGAAGTCCACCCGTCGGCCTTCTGGGTCTCTCCCGGCATTGAGGACTCCCATTTCAGCTCGGTGTCGTTTGCACAGGAGCTGGTACAGTTCAGGGTGACGGAACCCCCAAATTCCACCACGGGATTCACAGGGTGGATGCTCAGGTCACAAGGGACAGCTTGCACTGGGAGAAGAGGAGAAACAAAACAATGAGGGAAAGAACGGGTGGCCGAGGTTCCTGGGTTCAATCCCCAGTACCTCCACTTGAAATGAGCAGGTAGTGGGTGATGTGAAAGATCTCTCTCCCCCAGTTTGGGGGGCTCCCAACTCACTGGCATGGAGCACGCCCTCAGGGGAATCCCCACCTCGAAAAGGGCTCTTGTGGCTCTTTCACCCATATTGTGTGGCTCCTGAAGCCCAACACCCTGTTGGCTGGCTTGGAGGAGGAGGAAGAAGAGGAAGAGGAAGAGGAAGAGAAAGAGAAAGAGAAAGAGAAAGAGAAAGAGAGAAAAGAGAAAGAGAAAGAGAAAGAAGAAGAAGAAGAAGAAGAAGAAGAAGAAGAAGAAGAAGAAGAAGAAGAGGAAGAAGAAGAAGAAGAAGAAGAAGAAGAAGAGGAGGAGGAGGAGGAGGAGGAGGAGGAGGAAGAAGAAGAAGAAGAAGAAGAAGAAGAAGAAGAAGAAGAAGAAGAAGAAGAAGAAGAAGAAGAAGAAGAAGAAGAAGAAGAAGAAGAAGAAGAAGAAGAAGAAGAAGATGATGATGTTATTGGATTTATATCCTGCCCTGTACTTTGAATCTCAGAGCGATCACAATCTCCTTTACCTTCCCCCCCTCACAACAGACACCCTGTGAGGTGGGTGGGGCTGAGAGGGCTCTCCCAGAAGCTGCCCCCTTTCAAGGACAACTCTGCCAGAGCTAAGGCTGACCCAAGGCCATTCCAGCAGCTGCAAGTGGAGGAGTGGGGAATCAAACCCGGTTCTCCCAGAAGAGTCCGCACACTTAACCACTACACCAAACTGGCTCTCAGAAGGCATGTGTCTCTTTAAATCACTTCTCCAAGCCAAGCCAGCTGGCAGCTTGGACAATGCATTTGAAGTTAAAGTTGCTTCCTTTCCACCTCTCCCTCCCCCATCTGTTTGCCTTCCTTCCTTCCTTGTGGCTCTCAAACATCTGACGTTCCTGTCTTGCGGCTCTTGAACATCAGATGCTTATTCTATGCAGCTCTTACATTAAGCAAGTTTGGTCACCTCTGCCATAGAGTTTTTACTTCAAATTGTAGAGTATCACACTGGACACACTCTAGGATTTGTGATAAAACTCTATGGTACCATAGAGTTTTTACCGGAAATCCTAGAGCAAGGGTGTCAAACATGCAGCCCGGGGGCCAAATCAGCCCCCTAGAGGCCTCTTATCAGGCCCCTGAGCAACTGGCTGCCATCTGCTTCCTTCTCCCTCTTTTTTGCTTCTTTCTGCATGCCATGCTTGCTCAATCACACAGAAGCTACAGAGCAAAGCCTCTATTTTCTCCACTGGCTGAGGCTCCTACCTTGGGGAGGAGGGGGGGGGGGATGCAAAGCTTGCTTTGCCAAACTCTCTCAATTGCACAGCAGAACTACTGAGCCAAGCCTCTCTTCCTTCTATTGGCTGAAGCTTCTCCCCCTCTTTGTCCCCTGGGGAAGGAAGAAAAGAGCCAGAGCTTCCTTTTCCCAGTTCTCTGGATCCCATGTGAAAAATTCAAAGAAAACACCTT
Source organism: Heteronotia binoei (assembly GCF_032191835.1). NCBI lineage: Eukaryota > Metazoa > Chordata > Lepidosauria > Squamata > Gekkonidae > Heteronotia > Heteronotia binoei. Next base: position 6,762,243 of record NC_083235.1, read on the forward strand.
TAAGAGCAATGAGTGCTAATGTTTTAAGCATATTTTAATTTTTGTTTAAAAATGTTAATTGTGTTTGTCTGTGACCTTTAAGAAGTTTATATCCCTGCTACCTAATCTTAAATAGGTCCACTCATGGCCTCACCAAACATGGCTCAGCCCGAAAAGATCTCATGTTAGATCCGGCCCTCATAACAAATGAGTTGACACCCCTGATCTAGAGTGTCCCCAGCATGATGTGCCTGCGTGATGATGTCACTTCTGGGTGATGTCATTGCGCGATACGCAATAGAGGAGTCCCCCACCGCAGTGGCAAAAGAAGTCGGCCACTCCAGCTTAAGACTCTGAAGAGCCGCTGCCCGTCTGAGTAGACAGTACTGATTTTGATGGACCGAGGTTCTGATTCAGTAGGAATCATAGAGTTGGAAGGGACCTCCAGGGTCATCTAGTCCAACCCCCTGCACAATGCAGGGAACTCACAAACGCCTCCCCCTAAACTCAAAGGCTCTTCATTGCTGTCAGAGGGCCATGTAGCCTCTGTTTAAAAACCTAGAATCATATAGTTGAAAGGGACCTCCAGGGTAATCTAGTCCAACCCCCTGGACAATGCAGGAAACTCACAAATAACTCCCCCTAAATTCACAGGATCTTCATTGCTGTCAGATGACCAACTGCTGAAAAACCTCCAAGGAAGGAGAGCCCACCACCTCCCAAGGAGGAAGCCTGTTCCACTGCGGAACCGCTCTAACGGTCAGGAAGTTCTTCCTCATGTTGAGCCGGAAACTCTTTTGATTTAATTTCAACCCATTGGTTCTGGTCCTACCTTCCGGGGCAACGAGGCTGTACTAATGTCCTTGTTTCGCAGTTGCTTCTTCGAGCTTCACAAATCCATTACAGAGAACAGGTAAGAACGCCAGAAATTCTTTCTCAATTCGCTTTGTAGCAAGTAACTACAAGTAGCGACAAAGTGAAACAAGGGCATTAGTACAGCTTTGTTGCAATAACTGGCCTGCCGGCTGCTGTACAAAACCAAATTGGATTGTTTGGATATCTTCTTCTTCTCCTTACCATCGGATTTCCTCATGAGAAGGCAGCATTGGATTGCTTATGAGCTGGGACTTTCTTTCGGGTGGCTTTCCAAGCCGTTCTGTGTTGTTTAAATGAGTGCATTGACATTTGCCAGTTTTCAGTTTATATTAATTTAATCTGGATAGTTTCTTGGGATTTGCTAATGTTTGAGGCTGGTGATCACAGAAGCTTTGGCTTCCCTTTGCTTCTCAGGATGGCGGCTGACAGATGGAAAGGAATGTCACAAGAAAAGTAAGAACCGTGCTGGATTTGGGCATCTCAACACGCAGCCCTTTCCCAACGTTCCCTCTAAGCTGCGGAGTCTTGTGAGCAAAGATGCTATTTTGCAAGCGACTGGCCTTAAAGTTGTGAGCTGCTGGCCTTAAAGTTGTGAGCCGCTGCATAAATTATTGTGCTCGGGGGTCATCCTTGCTGAGCTAAGACACAAATGTGTGAGCCGGAGGCTAAAAATCTGTGAGCTGGCTCACGCTAACTCAGCTTTTTCAACCCTCTGTGGTTTTCTCCTGGCGTGGGCTGATTTCGCCATTGCTGGAGGCCAGAAACCACGGAGGTTACACAACACCAGCCCGCCCTGCTGTCTTTGCGGAGCCGTAATCTCCCATCGCTGCAGGAAACTCCGGTGAGACCCAGAGGCATCGATTTCAGAAGTGCAGGAAATGACGCAAGACACGCCAGCCCCAGCTGTGGCAACTCATTTCCCCTCCTCTCCGCTATGGCTAGGCTGGCTGTAAGATGGAGCTGAAAAGCGTGTGTCGTCCAGTCGCTTTGGATTTATGGAACTCTATGAATCAATAAGCTTTAGATTCCGTGGGATTTTTGAAACAAAAGCTAGGATGTTACAGCGATTTAGGATTGCCAAATCCAATACAAGAAAAATCTGGGGACTTTTGGGGGTGGAGCCAGGAGACATTGGGGGTGGAGCCAGGAGCAAGGGTGTGACAAGCATCATTGAACTCCAAAGGGAGTTCTGGCCGTCACATTTAAAGGGACTGTACACCTTTTAAATGCCTTCCCTCTATTGGAAATAATGGATAGGAGCACCTTCTTTGGGGGCTCATAAAATTGGACCCCCTGGTCCAATTTTTTTGAAACATGGAGGGTGTTTTGAGGAGAGGCACTGGATGCTATACTGAAAATTTGGTGCCACTGTGTGACACAGGGTGTTGGACTGGATGGGCCATTGGCCTGATCCAACAGGGCTTCTCTTATGTTCTTAATTCAATTCTCCATTATTTCCTATAAGAATGAGTCTCCATAGGGAACAACAGAGTTCCCTATACAACAGCGGTGGCCAACGGTAGCTCTCCAGATGTTTTTGCCTACAACTCCCATCAGCCCCAGCCATTGGCCATGCTGGCTGGGCTGATGGGAGTTGTAGGCAAAAAGCATCTGGAGAGCTACTGTTGGCCACCCCTGCTATACAACATTATTGTGTAAGGGTGACCTATCAATTATAGGGTTGCCAATCCCCAGGTGGGGGCAGGGGATCCCCCAGTTTGGAGGCCTTCCAGAGTCATCAGAAAGCGGGGGGAAGGGAATGTCTGCTGGGCACTCCATTATTCCCTATGGAGACTGATTCCCATAACATAGAATGGAGAATTGACTCATGGGTATCTGGGGCTTGGGGAGGTTTGTTGTTTTGAGGTAGAGGCACCAAAGTTGCAGCATAGCATCCAGTGCCTCTCCCCAAAATACCCTCCAAATTTCATAAGGATTGGACCCAGGAGTCCAATTCTATGAGTCTCCAAAGAAGGTGCCCCTATCCTTCATCTTTTCCAATGGATGGAAGGCATTTAAAAGGTGTGCAGTCCCTTTAAATGTGATGGCCGGGATTCCCTTTGGAGTTCAATTATGCTTGTCACAACCTTGCTCCTGGCTCCACCCCAAAGTCTCCTGGCTCCACCCCAAAGTCTCCTGGCTCCACCCCCAAAGTCACCAGACTTTTCTTGAATTGGACTTGGCAACCACTTTTTTTTTTAAAAAAAAGCCCTTTTGTGGCGGAGGGGGTATTGGAGCCCCAGGGCCCACAACAGGGAAAACTGATGTGTGGATGTTCTGATGCATGAATGCTTTTACAGTCCCAAAGGCAATGAAAGTTACAGGGAAAGTCAGCTCTGTATGTAAGGAGACCTTGTCCAAAAGCATTCTTGCATGGGTGTAAAGAAGGATTGCCAGTCTCCAGGTGGGGACAGGGGATCTCCTGGTTTGGAGGCCCTTCCCCCACTTCAGTGTCATCAGAAAGGGGGGAGCAGGGAGGGAAATGTCCGCTGGGTGCTCCATTATTCCCTATGAAGACTGATTCCCATAGGGTATATTGGAGAATTGATCTGCAGGTATCTGGGGCTCTGGAGGGGGGAGCGGTGGTTTGAGGCAGAGGCACCAAATTTGCAGCATAGCATCCAGTGCCTCTCCTCAAAACACCCTCCAAGTTTCAAAAGGATTGGACCAGGGGGTCCAACTCTCTGAGCCCCAAAAGAAGGTGCCCCTATCCTTCATTATTTCCAGTGGAGGGAAGGCATTTAAAAGATGTGCGGCCCCTTTAAATATGATGTCCAGAACTCCCTTTGGAGTTCAGTTTTGTGCTTGTCACGCCCTTGCTCCTGGCTCCACCCCAAGTCTCCTGGCTCCATCCCCAAAGTCTCCTGGCAGCACCCCCAAAGTCTCCTGGCTCCACCCCCGAAGTCCCCAGATATTTCTTGAATTAGACCTGGCAACCCTAGTATAAAGAGTAGGGTTTTCAAGGCAAGGGAGGAACAGAATTGGGTTGCCATTGCCTGCTTTGCATAGCAACCAAGAACTTCCTTGATAGGCTCCCATCCCAGTACTAACCCTGCTTAGCTTCTGAGATCTGATGAGATCAGGTTAGCCGGGGCCATTCAGGACAAGGCAAGAGACCTGCAGAGGTGGTGTTGCCCTTGCCTGCCTCTGCATAGCCTCCCTGGGCTTCCTTGGGGGTCTCCCATCCAAGTACTAACCAAGGATGACCCACATTAGCTTCGGAGATCTGACAAGAACAGGCCAGCCAGCCAGGGCAGGGCAGAAAGCCTGCTTACAGGTTCCCAGTTATGCACAATCCTATTTGTTCTTACGTTAAACAAGATCAGAATGACTGTATTTTTACACTTACACCCAGGGCTTTTGTGTTTTTAGGAAAAGCCCAGCAGGAACTCATTTGCATCTTAGGACACACCCCCTGATACCACCATTGTTTTGCGCGGGGCTGTTTTGAAGAAGAGGCCCAGCAGGAACTTATTTGCATATTAGGCCACACACCCCTGACAGCGCCATTGTTTTGCATGGGGCTTTTTTGTAGAAAAGGCCCAGCAGGAACTTATTTGCATATTAGGCCACACCCCCTGACACCACCATTGTTTTGCGCAGGGCTTTTTTGTAGAAAAGGCCTGGCAGAAACTTATCTGCATATTAGGCCACACTCCCTGACCACCACCGTTGTTTTGCGCGGTGCTTTTTTGTAGGAAAGGCCCGGCAGGAACTTATTTACATATTAGGCCACACCCCTGACACCACCATTGTTTTGCGCAGGGCTTTTTTGTAGAAAATGCCCGGCAGGAACTTATTTGCATATTAGGCCATGCCCCCTGACAGCACCATTGTTTTGCGCGGGGCTTTTTTGTAGAAAATGCCTGGCAGGAACTTATTTGCATATTAGGCCACGCCCCTTGACAACACCATTGTTTTGCGTGTGGCTTTTTGGGAGGCCTGGCAGGAACTTATTTGCATATTAGGCCACACCCCCTGACACCACCATTGTTTTGCACGGGGTTTTTTTTGTAGAGAAGGACCTGCAGGAACTTATTTGCATATTAGGCCACAGCCCCTGGCACCACCATTGTTTTGCACGGGGTTTTTTTTGTAGAGAAGGACCTGCAGGAACTTATTTGCATATTAGGTCACAGCCCCTGGCACCACCATTGTTTTGCGTGGGGCTTTTTTTGTAGAAAAAGCCCAGCAGGAACTCATTTGCATAGTAGGCTCCACCCCCGATGTCAGACCAGCCAGAACTGTGTTCCTGTGCATTCCTGCTAAAAAAAAGAGCCCTGGATACACCACACACAAACACAAACACAACTTGTGAGCAGAGGAGGATACAGGGTGCTTTCTCCCACACGGCAACATGTGAGATGTTATATTTTCTCCAAGCAAGTTTGCTGTTTCTTTAACGGGAGTAAATGAGGAACGAAAGAGGAGAAACCTGCCAAAACTGAACAAGCCTTAACAAGGGTTCGTGCATGTTGGCACACACAGATTAGAGCTCCGGTTAGTTTAAGATACCCCTTTCCCCCAGTTATCTTTTCTCCTTGTCCCTTTCAGGACACCAGAACTGGGAAATTACTGTTGCTGATCTGTTTCTTGTTATTAGAGAGGGATATCAGTTTCTCCACTGACCTTTACATCTATTTCTCAAGTGCGGGCAGATCTGCGGATACCTAAATCCACAGGGCTGGGCCAACACGGAAAAAAGGTGATTTTTCTCCAAACTTGAAGTTCTGGAGCCGCTCCAGGTCCAACACAAAGAGAGAGAAAGAATGAACAAGGGAGGGAGGCAGAAAGAAACAAAGTGAGACAACAGACATGGCGGGGGGGTGGAGAGAAGAAAGTAAGGGGAGGGGAAGAAAAGAGATACCAAAATAAGTGGGGGGAGGGGGAGGGATCCGATCACACACAGTGGCCAACTAGTTCCTCTGATGGGCCAAAAACAGGGCAGAGAGGCTGAGGCCTTTCCCTGAGAAGAACATCAGAAGAGCCCTGCTGGGTCAGACCAGTGAGGGTCCATCTAGTCCAACCTCCTGTCTCACACAGTGGCCAGGCAGTTCCTCTGGAGGGCCAACAACAGGGCAGAGAGGCCAAGGCCATCGCCTGAGAAGAACATCAGAAGAGCCCTGCTGGGTCAGACAAGGGAGGGTCCATCTAGTCCAGCCTCCTGTCTCACACAGTGGCCAACCAGTTCCTCTGGAGGGCCAGCAACAGGGCAGAGAGGCAGAGGCCTTCCCCTGAGAAGAACATCAGAAGAGCCCTGCTGGGTCAGACAAGGGAGGGTCCATCTAGTCCAGCCTCCTGTCTCAGTGTGGACAGCCAGTTCCTCTGGAAGGCCAAAAACAGGGCAGAGAGGCCAAGGCCTTCCCCTGAGAAGAACATCAGAAGAGCCCTGCTGGATCCAACTGGAGAAGGTCCACCTAGTCCAGCCTCCTGTCTCACAGTGTGGACAGCCAGTTCCTCTGGAAGGCCAACAACAGGGCAGAGAGGATGAGGCCTTCCCCTGAGAAGAACATCTGAAGAGCCCTGCTGGATCAGACCAGTGAGGGTCCATCTAGTCCAGCCTCCTGTCTCACAGTGTGGCCAACCAGTTCCTCTGGAGGGTCAACAACAGGGCAGAGAGGCTGCGACCTTCCCCTGAGAAGAACATCAGAAGAGCCCTGCTGGGTCAGACCAGTGAGGTTCCATCTAGTCCAGCCTCCTGTCTCACACAATGGCCAACCAGTTCCTCTGGAGGGACAGCAACAGGGCAGAGAGGCCGAGGCCTTCCCCTGAGAAGAACATCCGAAGACATCAGAACTGGCTGCGCCCATGTGTGAGACAGGAGGCTAGACTAGGTGGACCCTCACTGGTTTGACCCAGCAGGGCTCTTCTGATGTTCTTCTCAGGGGAAGGCCTCCGCCTCTCTGCCCTGTCATTGTCCCTCAAGAGGAACTGAGTGACCACTTTGTGTGACAGGAGGCTGGACTAATGTGACCCTCACCAGTCAGATTCAGCAGGCCTTTTCGGATTTTTTATGAACTCTCCCAGGTTGTTAAAATGGCCTCTGAATTGGCCTGAAGCCAAGGCTTCCTGTTCCCAATTCTGACTCACGCTATGCTACAAGGGTGGCCAACGGTAGCTCTCCAGCTTTTTTTTTTTGCCTACAACTCCCATCAGCCCCAGCCAGCATGGCCATGTTGGCTGGGGCTGATGGGAGTTGTAGGCAAAAATACATCTGGAGAGCTACCGTTGGCCACCCCTGCTTATAAACAAAGAGAGGGAGATGGGTGCTGAGAAACACTAATATCGTTCCTTGGGAGTTGGATGGACGCACTGAGCGTTCATTTAAAGGCGGGGATCCTTCTCTGCAGCGTGCAGAGATCAGCAAAGGTGGAGCCGAAGGGGTGAGAAATTATGCTCAGCTCTACGTATACAGCCATGCTGGAAACTGGCTCCCAGTCTGAGCTTCCTGTTGCCTATATAGGGTTGCCAATCCCCAGGTGGGGGCAGGGGATCCCCCGTTTGGAGGCCCTCCCGCCACAGTGGGGGGGGGAGGGAAATGTCTGCTGGGCACTCCATTATTCTCTACGGAGTAGGCTTCCCAATCACCAGGTCCCGGAGGGGGATCCCCCGGTTTTACAGGCTTCCCCCCTCCCCCAGCCAGCTGGCCGGCGGGGGAAGCCCCACCCCCAGAGCCATCATGCAGCTCCAAGAACAATTCCCATAGGGAATGATGGGGAATTGATCCGTGGGTATCAGGGGCTCGGGGGGGACTGTTTTTTGAGATAGAGGCACCAAATTTTCAGTATAGCATCTAGTGCCTCTCCCCAAAATACCTCCCAAGTTTCAAAAAGATTGGACTAGGGGGTCCAACTCTATGAGCCCCAAAAGAAGGTGCCCCTATCCTTCATTATTCCCTATGGAAGGAAGGCATTTAAAAATTTGTGCAGTCCCTTTAAATGTGATGGCCAGAACTCCCTTGGAGTTCAATGATGCTTGTCACACCCTTGCTCTTGGCCCCGCCCCCAATGTCTCCTGGCTCCGCCCCCAAAGTCTTCTGGCTCCACCCCCAAAGTCCCCAGATATTTCTTAAATTGGACTTGGCAACCCTACTACGGAGACCGATTCCCATAGGGTATAATAGATCTGCAGGTACCTGGAGGGGCAGTTTTTTTGAGGTAGAGGCATAGCATCTGGTGCTTCTCCTCAAAGGACCCTCCATGTTTCAAAAAGATCAGACCCAGAGGTCCAATTCTACGAGTCCCCAAAGAAGGTGCCCCTAGCCTTCATTATTTCCAACGGAGGGAAGGCATTTAAATGTGATGGCCAGAACTCTCTTTGGCGTTCAATTCTGCTTGTTACAATCTTACTTCTGGCTCCACCCTCAATGTCTCCTGGCTCCACCCCCAAAGTATCCTGGCTCCACCCCCAAAGTCCCCAGATATTTCATGAATTGGACTTGGCAGCCCCAGGCTTATACATGCAATGAACAACAGGGTGGAAACAGAGCGGTGTAATTGTTTTGAGTCTCGGACTCAGATCTGGGAAACCCAGGTTCGAATCCCCCCTCTCACGCTACGGGAGCCTGCTGCGTGACCTTGGGCCAGTCACAGGCTTTCAGCCTAGCCTACCTCATAGGGCTGTGCAGATGAAACAGAGAAGAGAAGGGTGTAAGGCACTATGGGTCTCCGCTGGGGAGAAACGGCAGGAGAGAAGTCAATAGACAAAACAAGTAAGCTTGTGTTTGTCCCCTGCGACAGTGAACACGTGGGCTATAGAAGCATTGCGGTGATATCCGCGTAGGAAGCCCGACACGCTTCAAGTGAAACCCGAAGTGCTCATGCAAAGCCAGACAAATGGGTTGGACAATCCCTGGAGATTTTGTGGTGGAATGAGGAGGGAGGGAGGGGAGGGACTTTAGCAGGGTCTAATGCCTGAAGTTCCACCCTCCAAAACAGCCTCCCCAGTAAATGATCACTGCAATTTGGAGATCAACCATCATTCTGGGAGATCTCCAGGCCCCACCTGGCCATTGGCATCCCCAGCATAACCCTCCGGTGTCCACCCCGCCCCGTCCACCCCAGTTCCTCAGCTGGGTTCTCTGTTGTATCGAAGAATCTTCAATTAAACCAGCTTCCCAGTTTTCACCCTCGGTTTCAAACAGAGCAGGGCCGTCTCTAAATTCTAGCCAATCTTGAAGTTTTTAGGACTTACCCGCTGGCAATAAGAAGCTGAGAAGAAGAACCGCTTTCTGGAACAGGGCAGCCGTCATCTTAAGCAGAGAGAGACAGAGAACCGTTTGGAAAGACAAAACCACAAGGGCTGGCAAAAAAGGAGCATCAAATGTGAAAGCTTGTGTGAGGTTTCCTTCCTGCTGCAGTGCTCCCCACCCTCCGATATCCACCACACCCATTGGCAGAGGCGTTTGTGGGCCTCGCACCAAGCCGTTTTCTTTCCCCTGGTATAAGCTCACAGGCAAGGGGGGGGGGGGGAGAGAGATCGGGATGGGTAGCCGTGATGGTCTGAAGCAGCAGAAGCAAGTCTGAACCCAGAGGCACCTTTGAGACCAGCAAAGCTTTATTCTGGGTATCAGCTTTTGTGTTCTGGCACCCTTCATCAGAACGCCCTTCAAAAGAGGTGACTTTGGGGTAAATGGTCGCATCTTTTGAAGAAAAAAGGCTTCAATTTCTGGAATATACTGAATCTAAAAACATCTTACCTATTAACACAACACCTTCGGTTTCTCTCACTATAATACTTTTTCTAATTTATGCTATCCCTTCTATCTCTTTGTATTTAAATATTCCCTTTTGTTTGGCTTGGGATGGAGCAAGGCATTATTATCAAAGATTTCAGATTTTCATGGCTGGTAACATCATTAGGGTTTGTAGAATCTTTCGGGCTCAAGTGCCGTGTTCTACTGGAGAAAGTTTTCCTTCCAGACGTTTCGTTCTCGGTTGCGGAGAACATCCTCAGTGGCGTTGCAGCCGGAGCAGGCGCTCTGACCTTCTTGGCTGCTGTGCTAACAAGGCATTATTCTTAACTTAAGAGTCAAAATTCTAGCCCAGTTACCAGTTAATTTATCCTTAGAAGATATTTATTTATCGATTGATTGATTGATTGGCAAACTGGATGTTATCTTAAATGCTAAATAAGATGTTCCACAATGTTATATATATACCAAAGTACTTTATGCATAGTAGAATTTTGTTTTATATGGAATTAAATCTACTTTATACTACTTCACCCAACGAAGTTCTGTATAACTTGGAATTTCTAAAATAAACTTATCATATGTTAAAAAAAAAAGAGAACACCCTTCAGCTGAGATAAGAAGACTGCAGATTTATACCCCACCCTTCTCTCTGAATCAGAGACTCAGCGGCTTACAATCTCCAATATCTTCTCCCTCCCCCCCCCACAACAGACACTCTGTGAGGTGGGTGGGGCTTTCAAGGACAACCTCTGCCAGAGCTATGCCTGACCCAAAGCCATGTCAGCAGATGCAAGTGGAAGAGTGGGGAATCAAACCTGGTTCTCCCAGAGTCCGCACACTTAACCACTACACCAAACTGGCGCTCTCAGTAGAATACAATCAGAGAGGTTGCTATAATGAATAACACAACAAAAAATGCCAGCAAGTGATCAATTTACTAAGAAATATATAGAAAACAGTCCAAATGTCCAAAACATGTACATTCAAGTCCCACAGTAATGCGATGACAAGCCGATCGATTAAGTACTTGTTTCTTTCCAGTCTTCATCAGACCTGGGACCAATATTGATTCAATTATATAGATTCTTTACATAATTTTTTATGTAATATGGCGCAAGAAGCCTCATACTGAGCTGTAGCTGATGTGAAATTGCTGCTGGAGACGCTCTGCGTCCCCCTTTTTTAAAAAATTATGTAAAGAATCTATATAATTGAATCAATTTTGGTCCCAAGTCTGATGAAGACTGGGAAGAAACAAGTACTTAATCGATTGGCTTGTCACCGCATTACTTTGGGACTTGAATGTACATGTTTTGGACATTAGGACTGGTTTCTATATATTTCTTAGTAAATTGGTCACTCGCTTGCATTTTTTGTTGTGTTACCCTTTCCATGGAGGCACAGCTGTTGCACGATCTTCTGCAGGCCCAACAACTAGCACCCTCTCCGGCCCCTTAGGACTTACCTACGGTGATCCACGCAACAGTCTCTTCCAAGTTGAACTACTGCAACTCGCTCTACGCAGGCTTGCCCTTGAGGCTGATTCGGAAGCTGCAGCTGGGGCAGAACGCGGCAGCACGATTGCTGACTGAACCGCCTGTACGGGCGAGCAGTCGGCCGATGCCGCGCCGTTTGCACTGCCTACCGGTAGAGAGCCAGATCCGCTTCAAGGTTTTAGTATTGACGTTTAAAGCCTTGTGTGGCTTGGGACCGACCTACCTGCGGGACCGTCTCTCCCCATATGAGCCCCAGATGTTGTTGTGCCCGACCATTCAACATCCGGCTTGCCTCGACCAGACCAGGGCTTTTTCGGCCCTGGTCCCAACCTGGTGGAATCAGCTCCCTGTGGAGGTGTGGGCCCAACCGGATTTGTTGCCATTCCGGAGGGCCTGTAAGACGGAGCTGTTCCGCCAGGCCTATGGCTGAGGCAAGCGGACGTCCTTATCCTATTATACCATCTAAATAGGCCTCCCTACACTGATTGCCTAAAATCGGGCTGATACAGCTGATACTTTTGGACACGTAGGCTGGGACAAGGATGCCTTAAGAAGTGATATGTCCGCACCTTCCATGACTGAATTGCAATCAATGCTGACTTGAACTAACTCCGGGCTGCGGCTTAACTGTTTTATTTTTAATCTGTTTGAAGAAGAAGAAGGATTGCAGATTTATACCCCGCCCTTCTCCCCAAATCAGAGACTCAGAGCAGCTTACAATCTCCTATATCTTCTCCCCCCACAACAGACACCTTGTGAGGTGGGGGCAGATTTATACCCCGCCCTTCTCTCTGAATCAGAGACTCCGAGCGGCTTATAATCTCCTGTATCTTCTCCCCCCACAACAGACACCCTGTGAAAGGACTCTCACAGCAACTGCCCTTTCAAGGACAACTCCTGCGAGAGCTATGGCTGACCCAAGGCCATCCCAGCAGCTGCAAGTGGAGGAGCGGGGAATCAAACCCGGTTCTCCCAGATAAGAGTTCGCACACTTAACCACTACACCATACTGGCTCTTTGTTTGATTGTTTTACCATTTATCTGTTAGATTGCTTATTGTTAGTTTTAATGGTTTACTTATGTTGGAATCCGTCCTGAGCCCACCTTGGGAAAGGGCAGACTACAAATGGATAGAAATAAATAAAATATCCCATCCTCCACTCTGAATCTCAGAGTCTCAGAGCGGTTCATAATCTCCTTCCCCCAGAACAGACACCCTGTGAGGTGGGTGGGGATGAGAGAGCTCTCACAGAAGCTGCCCCTTTCAAGGACAACTCCTACGAGAGTTATGGCTGACCCAAGGGCATTCCAGCAGCTCCAAGCAGGGCCGGTGCGTGGGAGTAGGCAAAGTAGGCAGTCACCTAGGGCGCCACCGGGTCTAGGGGGCACCACTGGGTGCCCCCTCCCTGACGCATGACTCTGGCTCCTGAGCGCTGTCACCTTGTCCCCTCCCATCACCAAGCTGCCCTCAACAAAGCCAAGCCACCCTCCCCTCTCCCTGATGTGTGACTTGGCCTCCCACATCATCCTATCCTGCCACCCTCCTTCCTAACATGGCCAGCAAGCACTTATTCTCACAATTTAAAAATAAAATAAAATGAAACATCAGTAGAAGAAGACCATAGATTTATACCCTGCCCTTCTCTCTGAAACAGAGTCTCAGAATGGCTCACAATCTCCTTTATCTTCTTCCCTCACAACAGACACCCTGTGAGGTGGGTGGGGCTGAGAGAGCTCTGACAGAAGCTGCCCCCTTTCAAGGGCAACTCCTGCGAGAGCTATGGCTGACCCAAGGCCATTCCAGCAGCTGCAAGTGGAGGAGTGGGGAATCAAACCCGGTTCTCTCAGATAAGAGTCCACCCACTTCACCACTACACCAAACTGGCCCTCAAATGCGTTCTCTCTCTTTAAACTTATCCTCGAAGCAGGATATGACGGGCCGTCAGTTCTCTCTTTGGTTCTATTGTCCGCTACAACCACCCTTCCTGGCTGGAGCGTGGCAAAGAGGCGTGACAATGTGACAAAGAAGAAGAAGACCATAGATTTATACCCTGCCCTTCTCTCTGAATCAGAGTCTCAGAGTGGCTCACAATCGCCTTTATCTTCTTCCCTCACAACAGACACCCTGTGAGGTGGGTGGGGCTGAGAGAGCTCTCCCAGAAGCTGCCCTTTCCAAAGCCAGAGCTGGCAACCCTAAATGCAGAACGCCAGCCCTGCATTGTAGGCCAGGGAGACTTGAATCACTGCTTGATTGTGTTGCTTGCCTGGCACTTATGCATGAAAGATTCAGTGCCTGGCAAACCCACAATACCTTGTAGCTGGCTTGCAAAGACCTGTTCTCTGGAGAACGAGAAAACTTGTGTGTGTGTGGGGGGGGAGAATGTATTTCTTGGCACGCACAGATTGGAAAAGCCGTTTCACTGAAGGGAATGTGAGAAGCCCTTCAAGCCATTGCGATAGCTTGTTTTCGTACATTACTCATACAATTCAGGGGAGTAACCGGGCTCCAATCGGCCATGTCTATTATTGTTCAACTGGAGTTCCCTGTTGTCAGGCCGGCGAAGTCGCACCTCTCTCTGCTGAGTAGCAACAGGAAGGAAATCACAGCTTTCCCCCCCAAACAGGGTCCCAGCAAAATATCTGACCGCCTCATTAATGTTTTGGCTCTGAAGTGGTTTCCGAGAAGAGGAAAGGAATTCAGCAAAACAACAGAGATAAGGAACGGTTTACCCTGAACTTCTGACTGGTTAACATAATCCAGCACGGCAATGTGTTGAAGCCAACTGAACACAGAAGGGGATTCAAAAAGGACACTGTAGGGTAGAAATACTACTTCAGTGAAAAAATGGTGCCCCTATTTTTAAAATTAATTATAGTGAAGCCCCCAGTGTATACTTTTGCTAAGGATTCTGAAACTTTGCTCTATCGAAAAATGTATAATGGCATTATGAAGCTCATAGAAGCTCTGATGCGAAACAGGGAATCTAGTACAGCCCTGTCGCGTTTTGTATGTGCTCTGCTGCATAAGATTATTCCATCAAATATTTGTGAAGACACTTTGGAGCCTTGGACTCCTCTGAAGAACTTACCTCTGTCGTAACCTGGATTTTACCATCGGATTTAGTGACGCTGAGTCGTCTTTTGTGAGACTTTGGTACGGTTGTGGGTTGTGTTCTCTTTTGTGATTAGGCCTTCCTAATATATAAGAGCCCCGTGGCACAGAGCGGTAAAGCTGCAGTACTGCAGTCGGAGCCCTCTGCTCACGACCTGAGTTCGATCCCAGCGGAAGCTGGTTCATGTAGCCGGCTCCAGGTTGACTCAGCCTTCCATCCTTCCGAGGTTGCTCAAAGGAGTCCCCAGCTTGCTGGGGGGAAAGTGTAGATGACTGGGGAAGGCATAGGGCAAACCACCCCGTAAGAAGTCTGCCATGAAAACGTTGGGAAAGCAACGTCACCCCAGAGTCGAAAACAACTGAACATCTGAAGCTGCCTTCTACTGAATCAGACCCTCGGTCCATCAAAGTCAGTATTGTCTACTCAGACTGGCAGCGGCTCTCCAGGGTCTCAAGCTAAGGTTTTTCAAACCTATTTGCCTAGTTGGAGATGCCGGGGATTGAACCTGGGACCTTCTGCTTACCAAGTAGATGCTCTACCACTGAGCCACCGTCCCCTCCCCACAGGGGACTACCTTGACCTTTTTTCACTTTATATACTTTTCTTTATTTTTAAAACATAGATAGGTTTTGTATTAATTTTGAGGCTGGTTTTTCGCGGAGGTTTTGACCTTTTTCCTGCTCCATTTTCCCGTTTCTCTGGTTGCCTTAATCCACAGGTGGGGGCAGGGTATCCTCCGGTTTGTGTTGAGAAAGGAGGGTGGAATTTGGGGAGGCCAGGCAGAGAGCCAAGTGCTGGGCTCCTCCTTCATGCCAGCTCTCCCCCACAAATGCCACAAACTCTCACAATGGCTTCACTGAACAAACACAAGAGATCAGAAAGCTGAGGTAATCTGTTGAGGCCAGGCCCACAAGGGGCCACTCCTCTACCAGTTGCAACTCCCCCGTTATTTTTCTCTCCGTTTCTCTGCTGACCCCTAGGAAAAGGTACTGCAGCCAGTTAAAGATGGCTGTGCGCTTTTTAAAAAGAGCCTGCCGCTGAAATCCCAAGAGCTCGGGTTGACTGCCCTTGCTCAAAGATTACCATGTCAGCCCCCTCTCTGCTTGAAGTTGCTGTCCGGAATGATTCCTTGGCCGTTTTCTCTTTTCTTGCCAGTAGGATTCAGTAGGGCAGGCTATGGCCGCTAAGCCAATGAGCAGCCAAAGTGACGCCACCCTGCCTGTCCTTCTGCCCTCATTAAGCCTCTATGGCAAGAGTCCCCAACCTTTTTGAGCCTGTGGTCGCCTTTGGAATCCTGACATAGTGGGGTGGGCGCAGTCACAAAATGGCTGCCGCAGAAAGTGGAGTCAGCCACAAAATGGCTGCTGCAGGAGGTGGAGTCAGCCACAAAATGGCTGCCACAGGAGGTGGAGCCAGCCACAAAATGGCTTTCACGGCTTACCTTCAATTACGCAGTGTAGATTTCTTGTGCCATGCTGGTGGCTACAGCCCAAACAATTTTTTAGGGAAAAAATCTGCATGACCAACCAAATCTCCAGGACCCAATTAGAAGTTTGCTGGTCAAAAGCCCCATCCGGCTGTTCAAACTTTTTTAAAAAACTGGGGGGAGCCAGGAAAGGTGTGGGGACCCTCCCTCGTTCTAAGGAAGTTGGTACCTGGCTGTTCATATGCCAGTCCCCAGGTGGAATAATCAACAAAAAGGGGTCACAGTTAATAAGACAGGTAATACAAAAAACAATTACCGTGATGTGCCGGCTAACAATATTTATTAAAATCATTTTGAAACCTTTGCAAATATCTTTTTGTTCTTCGTATTATGACAGAGATCCGTTTTCACATTTCAATATGACAAAGGAATGGCTGGCTCGAAATAAAAAAATAAATAAATAAATAGAGCAGAAGAGCAATTGGCCAGCCAATAGAACAGCTTGCTTCCAATAAAAATATTGTAGAGAGCCTCAAAGGCCAGCAAACTCCAGAAGGCTTGTGCATCTGGTATAAAAAAAAAAAAGAAGCTTGGACTAGCTTTAGCTCCTAATAGAAGTACATGCACTTAAGTGTTATTGAGTGCATTTTGGTTTATTCCAGGATGAAAGAACTTGAAGATGGTGTAGAAGAGCATTTACATTGGGTTGTAACAAAAAGGCTGGTAACCCTAGAATAATTGTATGAAAGATTACTCCTGAGAAATGTGAAAATGGAATCCCCAGGTGGGGGCAGGGGATCCCCTGGTTTGGAGACCCTCCCCCGCTTCAGGGTCATCAGAAAGTGGAGGGAGGGGAGGGAAATGTCTGCTGGGCACTCTGTTATTCTCTACGGAGACCAATTCCCATAGGGTATAATGGAGAATTGATCTGGGAGTATCTGTGGCGGGGTGGCAGCGGCTGATTTTTGAGGTAGAGGCACCACATTTGCAGCATAGCATCCGGTACCTCTCCCCAAAATACCCTCCAAGTTTCAAAAAGATTGGACCAGGGGGTCCAATTCTATGAGCCCCCAAAGTAGGTGCCCCTATCCTTCATTATTTCCTATGGAGGGAAGGCATTCAAAAGGTGTGCAGACCCATTAAATGTGATGGCCAGAACTCCCTTTGGAGTTCAGTTGTGCTTGTCACAACCTTGCTCCTGGCTCCACCCCCCAAAGTCCCCAGATATTTCTTGAATTGGACTTGGCAACCCTAGAACGTTACAAAAGATAACTTTTGTTTTTACAGTGGTCATATCTCATGACCGCTGGGTGACCATTTTGCAGCCCTGTTCTTTGGCTGTGTCCAGAGCAGACGCTGATGCTGGTTGATGCTTTGGGAGTGATGTCTCTTCTAATATATTATATCAAAGGCCAAGCTTCTTTCTTTGCTAATTCCTCTGTCCCCAGAGGGACAATTAGCAATCCAACCGTACAAATTCACAAACCTAAAAAGCGGTCAAACTCAGCACGTGTTTTCATTCTCCCGGGAGCCGAAGGCCCCTGCAGGCAACTGAGAATGCAAGAACATAAGAGAAAATATATACCACAAGTCAGGAAAGGCACAAATAGGTATTTTAAAAAGCCTCCATGGTTAACAAAGTAATGGAGGCTGTAAAAGGTAAAAAGGATTCCTTTAAGCGGGAGAAATCCAGTCCAAGTGAGGTTAATAAAAAGGAACTCAGGCTGTGGCAAATCAAATGCAAGTCTATGATCAGGCAGGCAAAAAGGGACTATGAGGCACATATTGCAAAAAAATATGTTATGTTCTTAAGCCATGTTGGATCAGGCCAATGGCCCATCCAGTCCAACACTCTGTGGCCAAAACACCGGATGCCATCAGGAGGTCCACCAGTGGGGCCAGGACACTAGAAGCCCTCCCACTGTGCCCCCCCGCCAAAGCACCAAGAATACAGAGCATCACTGCCCCAGAGAGTTTCAACAATACGCTGTAGAAGAGCCACTGATGGACCTCTGCTCCAGATGTTGATCCAATCCCCTCTTGAAGCTGGCTATGCTTGCAGCTGCCACCACCTCCTGTGGCAGTGTACTGAGGTGTACGATCCTTCGTGGAAAGTGCAAACTCGTCCGACAGTTGCTCAAAACCACCAACGGCTGCATCAAAAGCCCGTCTGGCATAGCAGGCAGTTGTAACCAAGCGCTTCCTGTTTTGCTCCTGAGTCTGGTGCTACTGTTACTTTTGGGGAGAGAATGGGTTTTGGAAGTGCCCCAGCTTCCTGTGTCATTCCCCTGGAAAAGATAGCTGCACAAACATCCGCCCAACTTTGCAACGGTTATGAACACACATACAGCCCGCTTGCTCTGAGCCACTATGACAGTTTCCTAAGGGACCCAGGGGCGGGCGGGAACCTGAGAGAGGTTTATAAGCAGGGGTCGTTTTGTAGAAAAATAAGTGGCGGAGCTCATAAGCATAACCCCTTAGCATGTGCTGCCGCTGCCCTCCCAGCCAAAAGCAACCCGATGCAGCCACCCCAAGCAGGCCTCGCTTGCCTGGGGCTCTCCTGGGGCGCTGCCCCCACCCCCAGTCAAAAGGCCAGCAAGCCACGCGCCACGCAAAATCTCATAAGAAGTGGAGAAAGGGTGGCGCAGGCTTCTCCAGGGGTTAATGAGGGCCGCCGGGGGTGTGGCAAAGCCCCTGGTGGCTGGCTGGCTGCCCGCTCTCCTAATCCAGGGATTGTTATGCAGCTGCACCTCCTATTCAATGGACTACGTGGGAAGAGGGGGAATCCTCAGAAAGGTTCAGGAGCTGGGCTCCTGGGAGCTCCTGCTGAATCTGAGGTCTGCTTATAAGTTTGTGCATGGGGTGAAAGAGTTGACAAAGAGAACTGTGTTTCTCCCTCTCACAAAATACTAGAACCCAAGGGCATCCAGCAAAGCCGTCGGGCATTAGATTCAAAGCGGACGAAAGGAAAGGCTTCTTTACGGTAATCAAAATGTGGAATTGTCTGACGGAGGACGTCGTGATGGCCGCAGGAATAAACAGCTTGAAAAGGGGGATCAGAAAATTCGTGAAGACATCTATCAGCAGCTACCAGCCGCGGTGACTAAAGGAAACCTCCAAGTTAAGAGGGAGTCAATCTTTGAATACCAGCAGCAGGAGGCAAAACTGGGGGAAGGCCTTGACCTCTCTGCCCAATTGTTGGCCCTCCAGAGGAACTGGTTGGCCCATGTGAGACTGGAGGCTGGACTAGATGGACCCACCCTGGTCTGACCCAGCAGGGCTCTTCTGAGGTTCTTCTCAGGGGAAGGCCTCGGCCTCTCTGCCCTGTTGTTGGCCCTTCAGAGGAACTGGGTGGCCACTGTGTGAGATAGGAGGCTGGACTAGATGGACCCTCACTGGTCTGATCCAGCAGGGCTCTCCTGATGTTCTTCTCAGGGGAAGGCCTCGGCCTCTCTGCCCTGTTGTGGGCCCTCCAGAGGAACTGGCTGGCCACTGTGTGAGACAGGCTGGACTAGAGGGACCCTCCCTGGTCTGATCCAGCAGGGCTCTTCTGATGTTCTTCTCAGGGGAAGGCCTTGGCCTCTCTGCCCTGTTGTGGGCCCTCCAGAGGAACTGGCTGGCCACTGTGTGAGACAGGCTGGACTAGAGGGACCCTCCCTGGTTTGACCCAGCAGGGCTCTTCTGATGTTCTTCTCAGGGGAAGGCCTTGGCCTCTCTGCCCTGTTGTGGGCCCTCCAGAGGAACTGGCTGGCCACTGTGTGAGACAGGAGGCTGGACTTGATGGACCCTCACTGGTCTGATCCAGCAGGGCTCTTCTGATGTTCTTCTCAGGGGAAGGCCTCGGCCTCTCTGCCCTGTTGTTGGCCCTTCAGAGGAACTGGGTGGCCACTGTGTGAGATAGGAGGCTGGACTAGATGGACCCTCCCTGGTCTGATCCAGCAGGGCTCTTCTGATGTTCTTCTCAGGGGAAGGTCTCAGCCTCTCTGCCCTGTTGCTGGACCTCCAGAGGAGCCCCTCGGATAGTTCCCCTTCCGCTCTTTTAATGAGAAGCAGTGAAGGATAGAGCTCATTTCTTTAAAACTTTTATTTGCCGTCCTTCTTCCTCAAGGCAGTTTACCCATTAAAAATATAAAAATCAAAAATAACAATTCAGGACTGCCGGTAAACTTAAACCAAATGGGGTCTCAAATAAAACTGTCTTCAGCTGCCTCCTGAAGACTGAAAGCGAGGGGGCTGGGTGCACTTCCGTGAGTAGAGACTTCCGCAATTGTGGGGCTGCCACCAAAAAGGCTCTCTCTTGGGTGCCCACCAAGCGAGCTCCTTTTGCGGGTGGGAACATACAGAAGGTGGCCTTCAGATACCCAGGTCCCAAACCCCATAGGGCCTTTAAGATTAAAACGATCCCCTTAAATTGGGTTTCAAAGTGGACAGGTGCTTTTAACTGGAGATGCCAGGGATTTGATCCTGGGACCTTCTGCATGCCAGGTAGAGGCACTGCCACTGAGCCAGGATCTCAGGTCAAGGCCTTTCCCATCACCTCCTGCCTGGTCCTTTTAACTGGCGATGCTGGGGATTGAATCGGGGACCTTCTGCATGCCAAGCAGAGGCTCTGCCACTGAGCCAGGGTCTCAGGTCAAGGTCTTTCCCATCCCCTCCTGCCTGGTCCTTTTAACTGGAGATGCCGGGGATTGAACCTGGGACCTTCTGCATGCCAAGCAGAGGCTCTGCCACTGAGCCAGGGTCTCAGGTTAAGGTCTTTCCCATCCCCTCCTGCCTGATCCTTTGAACTGGAGATGCTGGGGACTGAACCTGGGACCTTCTGCATGCCAAGCAGAGGCTCTGCCACTGAGCCAGGGTCTCAGGTCAAGGTCTTTTCCTCCTGCCTGGTCCTTTCTTACTGGAGATGCCGGGGATTGAACCTGGGACCTTCTGCCTGCCAAGCAGAGACTCAGCCACTGAGCCAGGCTCTCAGGTCAAGGTCTTTCCCATCGCTTCCTGCCTGGTCCTTTCAACTGGAGATGCCGGAGATTGAACCTGGGACCTTCTGCATGCCAAGCAGAGGCTCTGCCATTGAGCCACAGCCCAAAGACTACTCCCACCACCAGTGTTTCCTCTGAGTTCGTGTGAGCTAGCTCACCGTTGTTTAGCCTCCGGCTCACACATTTTTGTCTTAGCTCTGCCTCCTCGGGAAGGATTGCCCCGACCAATGCTCCGTCTAAGCCGTGAGCCAAAATTCTACTTTGTGAGCTGCTGGCATTCAAGTTGTGAGCGGCTGCATCAATTAGCTTGCGCTGGGGCTGTTCTTCCTGAGCAGAGACACAAATCTGTGACCTGGAGTCTCAAAAATTGTAAGCTAGCTCACACTAACTCGGCTTCGAGGGAAAGCTGCCCCTGAGCATACTAATATATGCAGGAGCTCACAACTTAAATTCCAGTGGCTCGCAAAGTAGCATTTTTGCTCACAAGAGTTGCAAAGCTCAGAGCAGGGGTGTCAAAATCATTTGTATGAGGGCCGGATCTGACATAAATGAGACTTGTCGGGCCAGGCCATGTCAGGCAGCTCTTGTGCGATTGAGAGAGCATGGCAAAGCAAGCTCTCCCTCCCTCCTCTTCCTCCCCAAGGGAGGAGCCTCAGCCAATGGAGAAAACAGAGGTTTTGCTCTGTAGATCTGCTGTGCGATTGAGCAAGCCTTGCAAAGCAAGCTGTGACGCAAAAGAAAGCAAGAGAGAGGGAGAAGGGAGCAGATGACATCCAGCTGCTTGGGGGCCTGACAGGAGCCCTCCAGGGGCCTCGTTCGGCCCCCAGGCTGCATTTCTGACACCCCAGGCTTAGAGGAAACGCTGCCCACCACCCCATTCACTGAGCCCGTTTGAAACAGCCAGGAAATCCAAAGGAAGAGTCTTTCTCCCAATGCAACGCCCCACCTTTTTCTTTTAATTTAAATAGATTTCTCTCTCTTTTTTGGGTGGAGCGGGCAGTTCATCTCTGCCCAGTGACGGGCGAGGTCTTCGGCAGACAAGTCAGCTTCGGCGTAGGCAAGGGGAAACGTCTTCCGCACCGGTGGCCTCTCCCTGGCCCAGTCCGTCTCTGCCGCAAAATGCTACGGGAAGTCACTGTAGGGCAGCCGGAAAGGGTACAGCGCGCTGTACCGCACGTCGTGCCAGAGCAGCTTCTCTTCCAGGAAGGAGACCGTATCCAGGGTCAGCACCAGCGTCTCATACTTCAGTATGCTGTGCACGTTCAGCCCTGGAAAAGAAGATGATGATACTGGATTTATATCCCACCCTCCACTCTGAACCTCGGAATCTCAGAGCGGCTCACAATCTCCTTTCCCTTCCTCCCCCACAACAAACACCCTGTGAGGTAGGTGGGACTGAGAGAGCTCTGACAGAAGCTGCGCTTTCAAGCACAGCTGTGCGAGAGCTATGGCTAACCCAAGGCCATTCCAGCAGCTGCAAGTTGAGGAGTGGGGAATCAAACCCGGTTCTCTCAGATAAGAGTCCGCACACTTCACCACTACGCCAAACTGGCTATCTAGGAAGATGAAACTGGATTTATATCCTGCCCTCTACTCCGAAACTCAGAGTCTCAGAGCAGCTCACAATCTCCTTTACCTTCCTCTCACACAACAGACACCCTGTGAGGTAGGTGGGGCTGAGAGAGCTCTGACAGAAGTATCCATGCACTTAACGACTACACCATACTGGCACTCAAGGGGGGAAAATGGCTATCTAAGAAGATGAAACTGGATTTATATCCTGCCCTCCACTCCGAAACTCAGAGCAGCTCACAATCTCCTTTACCTTCCTCCCACACAACAGACACCCTGTGAGGTAGGTGGGGCTGAGAGAGCTCTAACAGAAGCTGCAAGTGGAGGAGTGGGGAATCATACCCGGTTCTCCCAGATAAGTATCCATGCACTAAACGACTACACCATACTGGCACTCAAGGGGGGAAAAGCAAGCGGGTGCTTAGGGCCGGAGCCATGGGGAATGGCGGCGAGCTGGAGAAGGACCTTCGCTTACCCACCCACCTCCACCCTACTCACCTATCGCCGGAATGACTGTGATGGTTTTAAGACGACTCGTGGCAGACTTGATGTTCTCCGGTATCTCATTGCTGCAAGACAGAGAGGGGAAGAAGGGGGAAAGCTGGTTTTTATACCCTGCTTTTCACAACCTGAAAAGAAGTCTCAGAGCAGCTCACAATCTCCTTCCCTTCCTCTCCGCACAACAGACACCCTCTGGGAGGTCGGCGGGGCTGAGAGAGCAGCTCTTGCAGGGCTTCTTTTTGTAGGAAAAGGCCAGCAGGAACTCATTTGCATCTTAGGCCACACCCCCTGACAGCACCATTGTTTCACACAGGGCTTCTTTGTAGAGGAGGCCCAGCAGGAACTCATTTGCATCCTAGGCCACACCCTTTGACATCACCATTGTTTCACGCAGGGCTTCTTTGTAGCAAAGGCCCAGCAGGAACTCATTTGCATCCTAGGCCACACTCCCTGGCATCACCATTGTTTCACACAGAGCTTCTTTGTAGAAAAGGCCCAGCAGGAACTCATTTACATCCTAGGCCACACCCCCTGACAGCACCATTGTTTCACACAGGGCTTCTTTGTAGAGAAGGCCGAGCAGGAACTCATTTGCATCCTAGGCCACACCCCCTGACATCACCATTGTTTCACACAGGCATTCTTTGTAGAAAAGGCCCAGCAGGCATTCATTTGCATATCAGGCCACACCCCCTGACATCATCATTGTTTCACACAGGGCTTATTTGTAGAAAAGGCCCAGCAGGAACTCATTTGCATCTTAGGCCGCACCCCCTGGCACCAAGCCAGCTGGAACTGCTTTCCTATGCGTTCCTGCTTAAAAAAAAAGCCCATAGCTCTTGAGAGAACAGCTCTGAGAAAGAACTCGTGACTGGCCCAAGGTCACTCCAGCTGGCTGCACGTGGAGGAGGAGAAGAGTGGGGAATCAAAACCGGTTCTCCCAGATTAGAGTCTGTCACTCTTAGCCACCACACCACACTGGCTCTGGAGGAAAAGCATCAGGTCGGATCCAGGCTCTCCTGACGTCAAATGTGACCACCTCCCACCCCCGTTCCGTTCTGGCTCAGTGCGCAGGGACACGAACGTCACCATTCCCTTCCACAGGGCAGTGGGGGGAAACTCAGAGACCTTCTTTGCTCGTTTATTTATTAATTTGTATCTCACATTTCTCCCCAGCTGGGGACCCAAAAGAACGTGCGTCATTCTCCTCTATTTCATCCTCACAACCACCTGTAAGGTGGCTTAGGCTGGGAGTGTGGCTGACCCGAGCTTACCCAGCAAGCTTCCATGGCAGAGTGGGGATTCGAACCCAGGTCTCTCAGGCCTTAGTCTGACAGTGTAACCCAGGGGTGTCAAACATGCAGCCCAAGGGCCGGATCAGGCTCCCAGAGTGCCCCGATCAGGCCCTCAAGCAACTGGCTGTCATCGGATTCCTTCTCCCTCTCTCTCTTGCTTCCTTCGGCATCACAAAGGAAAACCGTGACGAATAACAAATAGAATCATCAATTCTCTTGTAATTATCAGTGTACGAAACTTCAAAGTATTTGATTGTCACAATCCATTGCAATAATTAGTATTGTAAGAAAAGTACATATAATTCATTTGCAAAACGCATCGAAGCGCAATTTATTTATTTATTCTATGACTTATATCCCGCCCTTCCCACAAAAATGGCTCAGGGCGGCTCACAACAAATGATAAAACAATAAACAGAGTGCAAAGTTATTACATTTAAAAAGTCAAAGCGTTTAAAACCTAAAAACCTTAAACTCTTAACGTTAAAACTATACAGTATTTTCACTAAAGTCTGATAAGCTAGATTTATCTAGTCAGGCGTAGGCTAGCCGGAAGAGGGTTGTCTTATAGGCCCTGCAGAACTGAGTAAGATCCCGCAGGGCCCTCACCTCTTCCGGCAGCTGGTTCCACCATGTGGGGGCCATTGTAGAAAAGGCCCTGTCTCTGGTTGTCTTGAGACGGACTTCTTTGGGCCCGGGGATGGTGAGAAGGTTTTGCATCCCAGACCTCAGTACTCTCTGGGGAACGTGTGGGGAGAGACGGTCCTTCAGGTAGGCAGGTCCCAGGCCATATAGGGCTTTAAAGGTAATGACCAGCACCTTGTACCGGACCCGGTGTATTATTGGAAGCCAGTGCAGAGCCCGAAGACCCGGCCGAATGTGCCCCCACCTTGGGAGGCTCAATAACAGCCGGGCCGCGGCATTGCGCGGGAAGCGCAATTGCATCAGAACGAACAGTTTAAAGTGGTTAGCGCTACAAAGTGCTTGTAAGTCGAAGTGCCTGTGCAGATTTTTCTTCCAAAAGGAATATAGCTGAAGATTCCGATATAATTGTGCTTCGATGCATTTTGCAAAGGAATTATACGGACTTACCTTACAATACTAATTATTGAAATGGATCATGACAATCAAATACTTTGAAACGTCATCCACTGATAATTACAAGAGAATTTATGATTGCATTCGTTATTTGTCACCTTTTTTCCTTTGGGTTCTCATCCTACTCCGTGATTCTCTCTTTTGTATTGTTTCCTTCTGCATCACAGTTTGCTTTGCCAGACTTGCTCAATTATCCAGGAGCGACAGAGCAAAGCCTTTACTTTCTCCATTGGCTGAGGCTCCTCGCTCGGGGAGAAAGGTGGGGGGGAGAGCTTTTTTGCCAGGCTCTCTCAATTGCACAGTAGAGCTACTGAACCAAGCCTCTCTTCCTTCTATTGGCTGAGGCTCCCCCCACTCCCCTGGGGAAAGAAAGAAAGAAAGAGCCAGAGCTTCTTTTGCCCAGTTCCCTGGATCCCACGGGAGAGATACAAAGAAAGCACCATTAATGCCAATGAGTGCTAATCTTTTAAGCATGTTTCATTTAATTTTTTTTTAAAAAAAAATATTTTATTGCATCTTTCTGTGTCCTTTATAAAGTTTATATCTCTGCTACCTGGCATCACATTTTATGACTTCCAAAGCCTGGATCGTCAAGGTCTCATTCATTTCAGAGCCAGTTCTCATAACAAATGAATTAAATTTGTTTAATTTAGTTTGGTGCCAGTTTGGTGTAGTGGTTAAGTGTGCGGACTCTTATCTGGGAGAGCCTGGTTTGATTCCCCACTCCTGCACTTGCAGCTGCTGGAATGGCCTTGGGTCAGCCAGAGCTCTCTTATCTGGGAGAACCGGGTTTGATTCCCTACTCCTCCACTTGCACCTGCTGGAATGGCCTTGGGTCAGCCAGAGCTCTGGCAGAGGTTGTCCTTGAAAGGGTAGCTGCTGTGAGAGCCCTCTCCAGCCCCACCCACCTCACAGGGTGTCTGTTGTGGAGAAGGAAGGGAATAGAGATTGTGAGTCGCTCTGAGACACTTTGGAGTGGAGGGAGGGATATAAATCCAATATCTTCATCTACCTCACAGGGTGTCTGTTGTGCGGGAGGGAGGTAAAGGAGATTGTGAGCCTCTGAGACTCTTCAGAGTGGAGGGAGGGATATAAATCTAATATCTTCATCTACCTCACAGGGTATCTGTTGTGGGGGAGGAAGGGAAAGGAGATTGTGAGCCACTCTGAGACTCTTCGGAGTGGAGGGAGGGATATAAATCCAATATCTTCATCTACCTCACAGGGTGTCTGTTGTGGGGGAGGAAGGTAAAGGAGATTGTGAGCCGCTCTGAGGCTCTTCGGAGTGGAGGGCGGGATATAAATCCAATATCTTCATCTACCTCACAGGGTGTCTGTTGTGGGGGAGGAAGGTAAAGGAGATTGTGAGCCGCTCTGAGGCTCTTCGGAGTGGAGGGCGGGATATAATCCAATATCTTCATCTACCTCACAGGGTGTCTGTTGTGGGGGAGGAAGGGAAAGGAGATTGTGAGCCGCTCTGAGACTCTTCGGAGTGGAAGGCGGGATATAAATCCAATATCTTCTTCTTCTTTTAAATACCCCTGCAAGTAGTTCCACCAACTATGGTGGATAAGGGGGTGTCAAAGGGAAATCTGGCCACCAGGGGGGAATTTCTGTTCCAGAGACGCTCATGTTTCTAGAACGGTTTTGAAAACCACAGATCCAGAGGGAGAAAAACATCCCAGCCGCAGCTTAATGTGCCGTCCTCCACTCCTTCCAGGAGAAAGCAGCACGACTTCTGCAGTTTTGACCTCCCGCCACAAGGTGGGGATCCACTGCAGGGGGATTTTCAGAATACACTTTCCAGTTTGGTGTAGTGGTTAAGTGTGCAGCCAGTTTGGTGTAGTGGTTAAGCGTGCGGACTCTTATCTGGAGAACTGGGTTTGATTCCCCACTCCTCCACTTGCACCAGCTGGAATGGCCTTGGGTCAGCCATAGCTCTGGCAGAAGTTGTCCTTGAAAGGGCAGCTGCTGTGAGAGCCCTCTCAGCCCCACCCGCCTCACAGGGTGTCTGTTGTGGGGGAGGAAGGTAAAGGAGATTGTGAGCCGCTCTGAGACTCTGTCCTTGAAAGGGCAGCTGCTGTGAGAGCCCTCTCCAGCCCCACCCACC
This sequence comes from Heteronotia binoei, assembly GCF_032191835.1. Classification (NCBI taxonomy): domain Eukaryota; kingdom Metazoa; phylum Chordata; class Lepidosauria; order Squamata; family Gekkonidae; genus Heteronotia; species Heteronotia binoei. Next base: position 6,789,383 of record NC_083235.1, read on the forward strand.
TCACAGGGTGTCTGTTGTGAGGGAGGAAGGGAAAGGAGATTGTAGGCCGCTCTGAGACTCTGTCCTTGAAAGGGCAGCTGCTGTGAGAGCCCTGTCAACCCCACCTACCTCACCGGGTGTCTGTTGTGGGGGAGGAAGGGAAAGGAGATTGTGAGCCGCTCTGAGACTCTTCAGAGTGGAGGGCGGGATATAAATCCAATATCATCATCTTCTTCTTCTGGGCGGCCAGCCAGAACCTTATTCCTAACCAGGGGTGGAATTCTAGCAGGAGCTCCTTTGCATATTAGGCCACACATCCCCAGGTAGCCAATCCTCCAAGAGCTTACAAGTCTCTTTTCTGTAAGCTCCTGGAGGATTGGCTACATCAGGGGTGTGTGGCCTAATATGCCAAGGAGCTCCTGCTAGAATTCCACCCCTGGTCCTAACTCCCCCCACCCCCATGACAGCCCGAAGCAAACTCACACGTCCACAATCAGCGTCGATTGCCCCCAGCGCCTGTAATGGGCCAGGTCCGTCAGATACTGGGGGTCTGAAGTTGGTATCTCCAGAGAGTCGATGATGTGCAGGTTGTCCTGGGGGAGGGGAAGGAGAGATTCAGTGGAAATGAGATACATACTCCCCCCCCGCCACCCATTAAGCCGCCATCTCTCTCCTAGTAACTCCTACCCCTCCATGTCAATCTGGCTTATACTGAGCCAGATCCTGGGTCCGTTAAGCTCAATACTGTCTATTCTAACCTATTTAGCCTATTTATAGTGCAATCTGTTGCTGCTTTAAATGTATCTCTACTGTGATCCCATTGGTGATTAGGGCTTTTTTTGTAGCAGGAGCTCCTATGCCTCTTAGGCCACGCCCCCCTGATGTAGCCAATCCTCCTGGAGCTTATAGCAGGCCCTGTGCTAAAAGCCCTGTAAGCTCTTGGAGGATTGGCTACATTGGGGGGGGGGGTGTGGTCTAATAGGCAAAGGAGTTCCTGCTACAAAAAAAAAAAATAGCGCTGCTGATTCAGCTACCTGAATATTGCCTCCCGGAAATAATCTGAAAATAGTCTGGATTTTGGGGGCTGCCAGACAGTCACAATTACAGGGTGGGCGCTCAGTCCATTCAAATGCCTTTGGAGTGAACTTTCAGGCATTTAAATGGACTGCGGTCCCTTTAAATGCCCCGGGAAATTGCTCACCATAGCATGGAGTTGTGCCACGGCTTGGAGAAGACATTTAAAGGGACAGCATCCCTTTAAACACCTTCCCCTCTTCCACTGGAAACAATGGAGGACGGGAGCAACTTCTTCTGGGGCCCACAGAATTGGACCCCCGGTCCAATCTTTTTTGGAAAAAGGGGGGGGGGTTGAGGAAAAGCACCGGCAGCTATCCTGCAATTTTGGTGCCTCTAACTCAAATAAAAACCCCCCAACCACCCAAAGCCCCAATGGTTGACCCTGATCCAAAAGAAAATCACATCCATAGGAATTTCCTTGGATGCATTTTATCTATCCTCTGCTTCTGCAGTATTTCAATCCATCAAACGTAGACTACTAATCCAGTTGCAACGTCTAACTCAGGCAGCTCGGAAAACTTGCTCCCCAAGCTATCTGGGTTTATCCCAGATTCCTGGGCTTTTAGCTCCCTACTTCCTCCTTTTAACTGATCCTCACCAAAGAAGAGCATTCACGCTGGCTAGATTTAATGCATTACCATCGGCCATCCTTTTCGGAAGATACCACAGAATCCCCCGCAATCTTAGACGATGCCCTTGTAGTCAAGGAGTCATCGAAACGGTCCCTCATGTTCTTTTGGACTGCCCTTTTTATAGCAGTCCACGTGCAAGATATCTAGATGCACTGCTTTCTGACCATCAAGACCTTTCTGACAATGCCAAGGTTCGTTTTTTACTCCACGGGAAACACAACTTTGTCACTAGTCACGTGGCTTGCTTTTTACAGGTTGCGATCCAAATCAGAGAGGCTTTTACTCATGCATAGCCTACCGCTATTTTATGGCATTTAACTTTTGCTGGTTTTTTAAGGTTTTATTATATTCTATAGTGTCACTGTTGGTTTTAAAGTATACTGTATTCTTGTATTAATGCCAATAAAGGTCTATGGTATGGTATGGATTCTCCATTATAGCCTATGGGGGACCACTGACGATAATGGTCCCCATGGAGTATAACGAAGCTGAAAAAATCCCGACAATCCCGATACCATACCGATACTGGGATTTAGGACTACTAGGAAATGCCAATATTCTTCACCTTAATATTCTTCACCTTCAATATACTTGAACCCCCCCCCAAAATACTGATTTTGGGGGGGGCACACTCCATTCAGTCCTTCCTTTCCGATTCTGACCGCTTGCCTACAGTAGAAGAACGCTGCCTATCTTCCTAGGCTGCGGCTGACAAGAGGTCTTCACCTTATTAATGCCGTGTGGCTAAAAATACAAGTCTGTGAAACTTCTACATCCCAAACCACGTAACTTGTTTAACGTAACTTGTTTAACGTAAGAGCCACATAGAATAAAAAGGATATTATAGCATTGGAAAAAGTGCAGGAAAGGGCAACTAGAATGATTCAAGGGTTGGAAGACTTTCCCTATGAAGAAAGGTTGAAACGCTTGGGGCTCTTTAGCCTGGAGAAACGTCGACTGCGGGGTGACATGATAGAGGTTTACAAGATTATGCATGGGATGGAGAAAGTAGAGAAAGAAGACCTTTTCTCCCTTTCTCACAATACGAGAACTCATGGGCATTCAATGAAATTGCTGAGCAGTCGGGTCAGAACTGATAAAAGGAAGTCCTTCTTCACCAAAAGGGTGATTAATATGTGGGATTCACTGCCACAAGAGGTGGTGGTGGCTGCAAGCACAGCCAGCTTCAAGACGGGAATGGAGAAACATATGGAGCAGAGGTCCATCAGTGGCTATTAGCCACAGCTTATTGTTGGAACTCTCTGTCTGGGGCAGTGATGCTTTGTATTCTTGTGCTTGGGGGGGGGGCATAGTGGGAGGGCTTCTAGTATCCTGGCCACACTGGTGGACCTCTTGATGGCACTTGGGGTTTTTGGCCACTGTGTGACAGAGTGTTGGACTGGAGAGCCAGTTTGGTGTAGTGGTTAAGTGTGCGGACTTCTCTGGGAGAACGGGGTTTGATTCCCCACTCCTCCACTTGCACCTGCTAGCATGGCCTTGGGTCAGCCATAGCTCTGGCAGAGGTTGTCCTTGAAAGGGCAGCTGCTGTGAAAGCCCTCTCCAGCCCCACCCACCTCACAGGGTGTCTGTTGTGGGGGAGGAAGGTAAAGGAGATTGTGAGCCGCTCTGAGACTTTTTGGAGTGGAGAGCGGGATATAAATCCAATATCTTCATCTACCTCACAGGGTGTCTGTTGTGGGGGAGGAAGGGAAAGGAGATTGTGAGCCGCTCTGAGACTTTTCGGAGTGGAGAGCAGGATATAAATCCAATATCTTCATCTACCTCACAGGGCGTCTGTTGTGGGGGAGGAAGGTAAAGGAGATTGTGGTCCGCTCTGAGACTCTTCGGAGTGGAGAGCGGGATATAAATCCAGTATCTTCATCTACCTCACAGGGTGTCTGCTGTGGGGGATGAAGGTAAAGGAGCCTGTGAGCCGCTCTGAGACTCTTCGGAGTGGAGGGCGGGATATAACTCCAATATCATCTTCTTCATTGGCCTGATCCAACATGGCTTCTCTTATGTTCTTAATAAACGTCACATGTTTGAGAGCCGCAAGACATGAATGTCAGATGTTTGAGAGCCACAAGACAGGAAGGCAGACAGACAAACAGAGGGGGGGGGGAAGATGGAAAAAAAGCAACTTTAACTTTAAATGCATTTTTCAAGTCACTGGCTGGCTGGGCGAAGTGATTTAAAGAGACAAATGCCTTCTCCAAGCTGGCCAACGGGGCAGTGGGGCTTTGAGAGCCACACAATATGTGTGAAAGCGCCACAGTTTGGCCACCCCTGTCTCAAACCTACAAACCTAACCAAGAATAAGGTTTGGTTATTTGGAAAAGGCCCCCGGAGATACTGGAGAAGCCCGCAGCCGCAGTTACCTGCATCAGCTTCGTCGTCAGAGCCACCTTGAGGCCCAGGACGCGCACCTTCATGGGCAGCATGTAGTAGTAGCTCTTGGGGCCACGGGGGCCGTGGGCCACGCCACCTAAGAGGAAGCAAGGGGGGCCCGAGAGGTCACAGCTGGGAGGCTGCAGACAGGCCACAGCTGGGGGGGGGGCAAACTTGCCTAACGTTAAGAGCCTCTTAGGATAAATGTCAGATGTTTGAGAACGGGGAGGGGAGAGGAGAGGAGGAGGGGAGGAAGAAAAGGAAAGGAAAGGGAAGGGAAGGGAGAGGAGAAGGAAGGAAGGAAGGAAGGAAGGAAGGAAGGAAGGAAGGAAGGAAGGAAGGAAGGAAGGAAGGAAGGAAGGAAGGAAGGAAGGAAGGAAGGAAGGAAGGAGGGAGGGAGGGAGGGAGGGAGGGAGGGAGGGAAGAAAGAAAGAAAGAAAGAAAGAAAGAAAGAAAGAAAGAAAGAAAGAAAGAAAGAAAGAAAGAAAGAAAGAAAGAAAGAAAGAAAGAAAGAAAGAAAGAAAGAAAGAAAGAAAGAAAGAAAGAAAGAAAGAAAGAAAGAGGGAGGGAGGAAGATGGAGGCAAATAAATGGGGAAAGGAAGGGAGAGATGGAAAGAAAGCAACTTTAACTCTAAATGCATTCTCCAAGCAACCAGCTGGCTTGGTGAAGTGATTTAAAGAGACAAATGCCTTCTCCAAGCCAGCCAACGGGTGGGGTGGGGGGCTTTGAGAGCCACACAGTAAGTGTGAAAGAGCCACATGTAGCTCCGAGCCACAGTTTGCCACCCCTGGGCCAGAGGGTCAAGACAGTGGTTGGGCTGCCCGCATCTCACCCATGGGGGTCACAGATGTCCGCCAGGGCTAAGAGACTGACCTCCCCGATGCCCACCGGAAACAAAGTCTCAGAGGGGAGCTGCGCCGGGCTCCAGTAGAACTACTAAACCGGAGTCCAGCCAGATTTTCAGGATAGCGGCTTTTTTGGGAAGCTCCTGCCCCAAACGATTTCTGGAAAGCTCGCATCTCGAAGGATCTTGTCGATTTCTTAAGGCGCTCCTGCACCAAACCCGGCTAATCTGGCAGGGAAAAGGAGCTGTCTGCTCACCCCCGCGCCACAACGGCGAGCGGATACTTCCGTGCCGGGCCCGTCCGGTTCCCTTCTGCTGCCAGGGTTTCTTGCCGCCCCCACGCACCTCCGCTCGCGACTTGGTCTTGGCGTAGCTCTGGAAAGAGAAGGCAGTTCCGAGAACATGGCCGGAAGAGCGGACGCGCCAGAAGCGAGGGAGCCGGAGCTTGCTGCGCCTTTCCTAAAGACGATCCCCCTGGGGAGGCAGGCGCTGTTTTTAACCTATCAACTCGCTCGCCGTGTCAATAAAGCAGGTTCTAGAACACAGTTCAGAACCTCAATTAGGACCTTCTGATGAAGAAAAATTAAATGGAAAAAACTAAAAGAGAAGTTCAGAGGCAGCTTGCCGTTGCCTGCCTCTGCGTCACGACCCTGGCAGAGAGGCAGTTTGGTGTAGTGGTTAAGTGCGCGGACTGTTATCTGGGAGCACCAGGTTTGATTCCCCACTCCTTCACTTGCACCTGCTGAAATGGCCTTGGGTCAGCCTTAGCTCTGGCAGAGGTTGTCCTTGAAAGGGCAGTTTCTGTCAGAGCTCTCTCAGCCGCACCCACCTCACAGGGTGTCCGTTGTGGGGGAGGAAGAGAAAGGAGATTGTAGGCCGCTCTGAGGCTGTCCTTGAAAGGGCAGCTTCTGTCAGAGCTCTCTCAGCCCCACCAGCCTCACAGGGTGTCTGTTGTGGGGGAGGAAGGGAAAGGAGATTGTGGGCCACTCTGAGGCTGTCCTTGAAAGGGCAGCTTCTGTCAGAGCTCTCTCAGCCCCACCCGCCTCACAGGGTGTCTGTTGTGGGGGAGGAAGGGAAAGGAGATTGTGGGCCACTCTGAGGCTGTCCTTGAAAGGGCAGCTTCTGTCAGAGCTCTCTCAGCCCCACCCGCCTCACAGGGTGTCTGTTGTGGGGGAGGAAGGGAAAGGAGATTGTGGGCCACTCTGAGGCTGTCCTTGAAGGGCAGCTTCTGTCAGAGCTCTCTCAGCCCCACCCGCCTCACAGGGTGTCTGTTGTGGGGGAGGAAGGGAAAGGAGATTGTGGGCCACTCTGAGGCTGTCCTTGAAAGGGCAGCTTCTGTCAGAGCTCTCTCAGCCCCACCCGCCTCACAGGGTGTCTGTTGTGGGGGAGGAAGGGAAAGGAGATTGTGAGCCGCTCTGAGACTCTGTCCTTGAAAGGGCAGCTTCTGGGAGAGCCCTCTCAGCCCCACCCACCTCACAGGGTGTTTGTTGTGGGGGAGGAAGGGAAAGGAGATTGTAAGCCGCTGTGAGTCTCTGATTGAGAGAGAAGAGCAGGGTATAAATCTGCAGTCTTCTTCTATTCCTCGGTGGTCTCCCATCCAAGCGCTGACCCAGGCTGACCTTGCTTAGCTACTGACCTCTAGCTGGGGCCATCTGGGTCAAGAAAGAGGTGGACAGAGGTGGTGTTGCCATTGCCTGCCTCTGGGTCATGACCCTGGTATTCCTCAGTTGTCTCCCATCCAAGGAATATCCAGTGTTGTCCCTGCTTAGCTTTGCAGCTCTGATGAGATCAGGCAAGCCAGGGCCATCCAGGTCAAGGGAAGAGTTGAACCGAGAAGACGACTGAGGATTTATATCCTGCCCGTCTCTGTGAATCAGAGTCTCAGAACAGTCACTATCTCCCATATCTTCTCCCCCCACAACAGACGCCGTGTGAGGTGAGTGGGGCTGAGAGAGCTCTGACAGAAGCTGCCCTTTCAAGGACAACTCTGCAAGAGCTCTGGCTAACCCAAGGCCATTCCAGCAACTGCAAGTGGAGGAGTGTGGAATCAAACCCTGTGAGGTAGTTGGGCTGAAAGAGTTCTGACAGAAGCTGCCCTTTCAAGGACAACTTCTGTGAGAGCTATGGCTGACCCAAGGTAGTTCCAGCAGCTGCAAGTGGAGGAGTGTGGAATCAAACCCTGTGAGGTAGGTGGGGCTGAGAGAGCTCTGACAGAAGCTGCCCTTCAAGGACAACTCTGCAAGAACTCTGGCTAACCCAAGGCCATTCCAGCAACTGCAAGCGGAGGAGTGGGAATCAAACCCTGTGAAGTAGTTGGGCTGAAAGAGCTCTGACAGAAGAAGAAGAAGATATTGGATTTATATCCCGCCCTCCACTCCGAAGAGTCTCAGAGCGGCTCACAATCTCCTTTATCTCCCTCCCCCACAACAGACACCCTGTGAGGTAGATGAAGATACTGGATTTATATCCCGCCCTCCACTCCGAAGAGTCTCAGAGCGGCTCACAATCTCCTTTCCCTTCCTCCCCCACAACAGACACCCTGTGAGGTAGATGAAGATATTGGATTTATATCCCGCCCTCCACTCCGAAGAGTCTCAGAGCGGCTCACAATCTCCTTTCCCTTCCTCCCCCACAACAGACACCCTGTGAGGTGGGTGGGGCTGGAGAGGGCTCTTACAGCAGCTGCCCTTTCAAGGACAACCTCTGCCAGAGCTATGGCTGACCCAAGGCCATGCTAGCAGGTGCCAGTGGAGGAGTGGGGAATCAAACCTGGTTCTCCCAGATAAGAGTCCTCACACTTAACCACTACACTAAACTGACTCTTTCAAGACAGCTCTGCCAGAGCTATGACTGACCCAAGGCCGTTCCAGCAGCTGCAAGTGGAGGAGTGGGGAATCCAACCCGGTTCTCCCAGATAAGGTCTGCGCACTTCACTACTACTCCAAACTAGCTCTCTACACCCAAAGAGGTGGTTTGCCATTGCCTGCCTCTGCAGAGCAACCCTGGACTTCCTCGAGGAGAGGGGGGCGGGAACGGTATCCTCTCCAAGTACTAAACAGGCCTGGGCCTGCTCAGCTCCTGAGATCTGATGAGATCAGGGTAGCCCGGGCCATCCAAGTCAGGGCAAGTTTTGTTTTGCCTTCACGCATACGAAAGTGCAAACGAAAGCTGACAAGAGGAGAAAGAGAGAAGAAAACAAATGATTTTTTAAAAAACGACAAAGTCCTACGAGGAAAGGTTGAAGGAGCTGGGCCTGTTTAGCCTGGAGAGGAGGCGGCTGAGAGGTGAGAGGATCACCATCTTCAAGTCCTTGAAGGGCTGTCGCAGAGAGGATGGGGTGGAATTCTTTTCTGTGGCCCCAGAAGGCAGGACCAGAACCAGTGGGTTGAAATTAAATCCAAAGAGTTTCCGGCTCAACATTAGGAAGAACTCCTGACCGTTAGAGCGGTTCCTCAGTGGAACAGGCTTCCTCCTTGGGAGGTGGTGGGCTCTCCTTCCTTGGAGGTTTTTAAACAGAGGCTAGATGGCCATCTGACAGCCATGAAGATCCTGTGAATTTAGGGGGAGGTCTTTGTGATTTAATTTCTCCCCTTGGTTCTGGTCCTGAGACTTTTAGGTTTCGAAAAGAGATTCCTGGGGGGGGGGGCAGGGGAGAGATGGGAGAGGTTTATAAAATTCTGCACAACGTAAAGAGAGTTGACAAAAAGAACTTTTTCTCTCTCTCTTCCACAATATTAGAACTTGAAGGCATCTGATGAAGCATGAAGTCATGTATCCAGTACTTCTACTGCATGGCCCCAGACCACGGCCTGGCTGGAAGGCCCTCCAGATGTCACTGTTTGGCCACAGAACCTCAAAAACTATGTTCCTCCAACACCCCCAAAATGCATTCCCACTTATAGGCCACTACTCACAATTCTTTTGAAATTCTTCTGCCAAATGGCCACTGCATGCAAGATATCAATGCTGGATTTGGTAGAGGGAGGAGAGAGAGAGAAAGATAAGAAAATAAGAACATTTTTTAAAAATTGCTCAACAGGAACTCATTTGCATATTAGGCCACACACCCCGAGATCAGCGTTGTTGTTTTTTATGTATAAACAATTTTATTAGTAACATATGGTAGTAGAACTATTTCTACAGCTTATAAAAAAAGCCTTAAGATGAAAGCATCATTCTACCCCACATCTTACTTTCCTCCCACCCCACCCCCCAATAATTGACCCCCGCCAGTGTTATTTTTTAGAAAACAGATATTAAAGGTACCTTTAACTATCAAGAAAAAACGAAATTGATTAAGGAAAAAAAAAGAAAAAAAAAAGAAAGAAAACCCTTCAAAAGTTATATTCTTGTCTTAAAGGTCTTAATCTTCAAAAATTGTCCAGTGTCCTTTTATTTTCCACTCTTTTTCTACATATCTTCTGAATTTCTTCCACTCCCGATTAAAGAGTTCTAAATCGCAGTCTCTTAATTTTCTTGTTAGCTTATCCATTTCACTCCACGACATAACTTTTAAAGTCCAGTCCCACTTTTCTGGTATTTTTTCTTGCTTCCACAACTGCGCATACAATGTCCTAGCAGCTGAGAGCAAGTACCATATTAAAGTTCTATCTTCTTTTGGAAAATTCTCCATTTGTAATCCCAGCAAAAATGTCTCTGCTTCTTTTTTAAATTCATATCCTAGGATCTTAGATATCTCTTGTTGAATCAACTGCCAAAACATTTTAGCTCTTTCACAAGTCCACCACATATGGTAGAAAGAGCCTTCATGCTTTTTACATTTCCAACACCTATCTGGCATCTTATTGTTCATCTTTGCTAATTTTTTTGAGTCATGTACCATCTATACATCATCTTAAAACAGTTCTCTTTAATACTATGACATGTTGCGAGTTTCATAGAGTTTTTCCACAAATGTTCCAAGATTCCATTTTTATTTCTTTATTTACATTAATTGCCCACCCATTTTATCATTTGAGATTTCACTACTTCATCTTCTGTAGTCCATTGTAAAAGTAACTTGTACACTTTGAAATTAATTTCTCATTATCTCCAAGCAGAACTCTTTCCCATTTCTGTTTGCTCTTTCCTTATTCCTTCAGCTTTGATATCATTCTCCATCAAGCTTTTTATTTGTTGCATTTGAAACCAATCATATTTATAGTTCAATTCTTCTGCAGTTTTCATTTCTATTTTCCCACTTTGTATTTTTAGTAGTTGGTTGTATGATAGTTGTTTTTCCTTAACTGTTTTGGCCGTTAACTTTATCACTTCAGCCGGCACTATCCACAGAGGTCTTCTCTCATCGCCATATTTCTTGTACTTTATCCACACATTTAGTAAGTTGCTCCTTATATAATGGTGAGAGAAAAGACCGTCCATCTTCTTTTTCCCATAATACAAGTAGGCATGCCAGCCGAATTTTTTCCCATGGCCTTCTAACACTAGAAGTTTTTTATTTAATAACGTTATCCATTCTTTCAACCATACTAAACAAATTGCTTCATGATACAGTTTCAAATCTGGTAATTGAAACCCACCTCTCTCTTTTGCATCTATCAGGACTTTCATTTTAATTCTAGGTTTCCTCCCGGCCCACACAAATTCCGAGATTTTTCTTCTCCATTTATCAAATTGCTTAGCATCTTTCACAATGGGGATAGTTTGAAACAAATACATAATCCTTGGTAAGATATTCATTTTTACTGCAGCTATTCTGCCAACAATGACAAATTGAGCTTGTTCCACTTTAGCATATCTTCTTCTATTTGCGCCAGAGCTTTTCATAGTTGTTCCTAAACAGATCAATATTTTTCATTGTTATCTCTACCCCTAGGTATTTTACCTTAGAGGTAACTTCACAACCCGTTAGTCTTTGTAGTTCTTGTTGTCTATTTTTCTGCATATTCTTACATAAAATTTTTGATTTTTCTTTGTTTATGTAAAGTCCCGCCAACTCCCCAAACAACGTTGTTGTTTTTTCATAGAAAAAGTCCAGCAGGAACTCATTTGCTTATTAGGCCACACACCCCCATACATCACCATTGTTTCACACAAGGCTTTCTATAAAGAAAGCCCAGCAGGGACTCATTTGCATGTTAGGCCACACCCCATGACACCAAGCCAGCCAGGACTGCGTTCCTGTGCGTTCCTGCTCAGAAAAGGCCCTGCTTTGTGGAAATCATCTTTCTTTCCAGTCTACACAAGGAATTACAGACTTCTCTATAACAATGAGGACTAGCTACACCAACGTCATTTCCACGCTTACCGGGGCATTACAGCAAACACGTCTGGGTGCAGATCGGTCAAACCCTCAAATAGGGCATCGTAATGTTTCAGGGACTCCACCCAGGCCTGGACTGGGGCAAGGTGCTTGGGGACAGCGATGTTGCATTTTCGTAGGATGGGGTCGCGGGAGGCCCCGCCATGGTGCAACGGCTGAAAAGGAAGCAAGAGAAAACAATGCAGAAGGATCATATGGCAGCTACCGACACTCTGTAAAGATGAATGACCTCTCTTCTTTTCCTTTTTAAAACTTAAAAGGGAGCGCAAAAAAGGCTTTCCAAGGAAGGCCGGAGAAATTCTTTAAAACAACAAAGTTCTTTCTTCAGATTTAAAGATAGGAGGAACAGGATCTAAAAATCTCCATCATATCCATTTCTAATTTTGTCAGTTTAAGTCAGCTAAAAGTTTGGCCTAAAAGCAAGATCTGCTGCCCCCTGGAGGATACACAGGAAACTGGTTTAGCAAACCACATCTCGTTTAGCAAAGGTCTCACTAATTCCAGGGATCCCCAGGTCCCACCTGGAGGCTGGCATCCCTGAATCACAGTGGGGCACAAGGCCACAGAGTCCCCCCTCCAAAGCAGCCCTTTCCTCCAGGGAAACTGGTCTCTGCAGTCTGGAGAGGAGATGGAATTCCGGGGGATCCCCAGGTCCCACCTGGAGGCTGGCATCCCTGAACCTCAGTGGGGCACAAGGCCACAGAGTCCTCCCTCCAAAGCAGCCCTTTCCTCCAGGGGAACTGATCTCTGGAGTCTGGAGAGGAGCTGGAATTCTGTGGGATCCTCAGGTCCCACCTGGAGGCTGGCATCCCTGAACCTCAGTGGGGCACAAGGCCGCAGAGTCCCCCCTCCAAAGCAGCCCTTTCCTCCAGGGGAACTGATCTCTGTAGTCTGGAGCTAAGTTGTAATTCCAGAGGGGGGGGGGGTCACCAGGTCTCACCTGGAGGCTGGCATCCCTGCATCTCAGTGGGGAACAATGCCATTTATTCCCCAATGTAGCCCTTTTCTTCAGAGGAAATGATTTTAGTCTAGAACAGGGGTGGTCAAACTTGGCTAATGTCAGAGCCACATAGAATAAACGCCAGATGTTCGAGAGCCACAAGACAGGAAGGAAGGAAGTTGGATCTGTCTTCTTCCAGTATTAGATATATTTATTGCTCAGTTACTTATGTGTCTTGACTCGAATTGGGCCTTCCAGAAAACACTCCCCACCCTCTACCTATATGTAATGGCTGATGACTTCCGTTTCAGTGTACCTGAAAAAAGAGGGCACGCACACAAAAGCTTATATCAGGCAATGCCAAACGTGTGGCTTTTTCACACATATTGTGCGGCTCTTGAAGACATACCACCATGTCAGCCGGCTTGGAGAAGGCATTTAAACCACTTTTCCAAGCTGAGTCAGCCAGCAGCTTGGAGAATGCAGCTAAAGGTAAAGTTGCTTTCTTTTCACCTCTCCCTCCCTCCTCCATCTATTTGCCTTCCTTCCTTCTTTCCTTCCTGCCTCACGGCTCTCAAACATCTGACATTTATTCTCTGTGGCTCTTATATAAAGATGTAAAATTTCCGGAAATTTTGAAGCCCGGGAAAAAAAACCCAGGTTTTTTTGGTGTTTTTTCAGAAAAAAAAATGGAAATTTTTGGGAAAATTGAAAAAAAATGCTACATTAGCACTTTTTTCTTCTTCTCTAGATTGAAAGTCATCCTGTTACTTTAGGAACATAAAATATGACTATGGACAATTTTACTCGGCATGAAATTATCACACCTAGCATACTAAAAATATAGTGTATCCAAACAATTACTACAAACAGAATTTACTTTTTAAATAATATTTATTTGCAATCGTAACAAATGGAGCAACAATCTCCTGAACTGTTTACCGGTTTATGTGGCACAGACAAAAAAACCTCCACAAAACAATTTTTAAAAATTCAGAAGTAACAATGATTCATATTTCCTCTCCACAGTATGAAATAAAAAAAAAAAAACTAATTCTCATAAAAAGAACTGAAAAGGGGAGAGGTGTATAGAAGGGAGTGTAGGACTAAGTTTCAATGGATGGGCATGACCCACGACTTGCTTGTCTTTAGTTCACAGAAATTAGAATAATCTGATACCATATATATTTTTTAGAAATTATTTGGAAAATATTTGAACACCTTGTCTTAGAATATTTTATTCATCATGTTAAAATAAAACGTCCCAAAAACATTTTTTTCTTTTTCCCCCCAGTTTTTTGGAAAAAAACAAAAAAGGCTTCAGGAAAAAAAACAACGGTTTTTCCCTGAAGTTTTCCGGGCCTTCACATCTCTACTCTTAGAGTTGGAAGGTACCTGCAGGGTCATCTAGTCCAACCCTCTGCACAATGCAGGAAAGCCACAAATACCTCTCCCCAAATTCACAGGATCTTCATTGCTGTCAGATGGCCATCTAGCCTCTGTTTAAAAACCTCCAAGGAAGGAGAGCCCATCACCACCCAAGGAAGCTTCTTCCACTGAGGAATCGTTCTAACAGTCAGGAAGTTCTTCCTAATCTTGAGCCGGAAACTCTTTTGATTCAATTTCAACCCATTGGTTCTGGTCCTACCTTCTGAGGCCACAGAAAACAATTCCACACCATCCTCCAGATGACAGCCCTTCAAGAACTTGAAGATGGTGATCCTATCACCTCTCAGCCACCTCCTCTCCAGACTAAACATCCCCAGCTCCTTCAACCTTTCTTCATAGGACTTGGTCTCCAGACCCTTCACCATCTTCGTCACCTCCTCTGGACCCATTCCAGCTTGTCTACAGGCTAAACATCCCCAGCTCCTTCAACCTTCTTAATGTTGAGGTGGAAACTCTTTTGATTTAATTTCAACCCATTGGTTCTGGTCCTACCTTCCGGGGCCACAGAAAACAATTCCACTCCATCCTCTAGATGACAGCCCTTCAAATACTTGAAGATGGTGATCCACTCACCTCTTAGCTGCCTCCTCTCCAGGCTAAACATCCCCAGCTCCTTCAGCCTTTCCTCATAGGACTTGGTCTTCAGACCCCTCACCATCTTTGTCACCCTCCTCTGGACCCATTCCAGTTTGTCTACATCCTTCTTTGTGGTGCCCAGAACTGAACACAAGACTCCAGGTGAGGTCTTACCAGAGCAGAGTAAAGCGCTACCATCACTTCACGTGATCTGGGCACTAGACTTCGGTTGATACAGCCCAAAATTGCATTTGCCTTTTTAGCCGCCGCATCACACTGTTGACTCATGTTCAGCGTATGATCCACTAAGACCCCTAGATCCTTTTCGCACAGACTACTGCTAAGACAAGTCTCCCCCATCCTATAACCATGCATCGGATTTTTCCGACCTAAATGCAGAACTTTACATTTCTCCCTGTTCAAATTCATTTCATTGGTTTTAGCCCAGTTTTCCAGCCTGTCAAGGGCATCCCGTATCCTGTTTCTGTCTTCCACTGCGTTTGCAACCCCTCCCAATTTAGTAGCATCGGCAAACTTAATAAGCATTCCTTCTATTCCTTCATCCAAATCATTGACAAAGATGTTGAACAAAACAGGTCCCAGGACAGATCCTTGAGGCCCTCCACTTGTCACTCCTCTCCAAGAGGATGAGAAACCATTCGCAAGCACTCTTATATTAAGCAAGTTTGGCCACCCCTGACTTATACCCAGCATAAAACTTTGTAGGTTCTTAAAGGCACCACTGTACTTAGACTCTACTTAACTACGTAACTGTTTAACACAACTAGGCATCCATCCATACGTAGCAACCAGTCCCTGTGTATATGAGACACCTTAAAATAATACATAGTACCTACAATATAGAAACTATTGAATGCAATCCCCCTGTCCCTCTTTATATCATCATTATCCTTTCATTCCTGACATGGGACATTCCCTCCCCATAAGGTTGGCTAGGGCGTTTTTTGTAACAGGAGCTCCTTTACATATTAGGCCTCGCCCCCTGATTTAGCCAATCCTCTAAGAGCTTCCAGTAGGCCCTTTGCTAAGAGCCCTGTAAGCTCTTGGAGGATTGGCTGCAGCAGGGGTGTGTGGCCTAATAGGCAAAGGAGTTCCTGCTACGAAAAAGCCCTGAGGTTGGCAGATTTCCCCACATGTTCTCTCCCCACATGTTCCCCAGAGAGTGCTGAGATCGGGGTCCCAGAACCTCCTTATAATCCCTGGGCCAAAGGAGGCCCGTCTGAAAGCGACCAGAGACGGGGCCTTTTCGATTGCAGTCCCCTGTTGGTGGAACCAGCTCCCGGAGGAGGTGAGGGCCCTGCGGAACCTTGAACAGTTCCGCAGGGCCTGTAAAACAGCCCTCTTCCGGTTGGCATACAATTAATTGATACCGGGATGCCTGAATAATTAAACTTGAACATTAGAATATCGAACACTGGAATACTTGAAGAATTGAGTCAAGGAAAAGGTAGCATAGTGCATATTGATGTGACTTTTATGTATTTTTATGTATTTTATATATTTTATTGCATAATTATTAATGTATTTTAAACTGATCTTGTTAGCTTTTTGAATTGTAAGCCGCCCTGAGCCCGCCTTGGTGGGGTAGGGCGGGATATAAATCGAACAAATAAATAAATAAATAAATTTGTCTTGTGGGATTCCTGGAGACCGGTGGCGGGGGGGGGGGGAGCCTGGAGAAGGAGTTTGGGGAGGGGAGGGGTCTCAGTGAGAATGTGACGTTATAGAGCTAGGCTTGCCAATTTTCACAACCACACACGACACCGGGAGACCTCCTGGCATTATCACTGACCTCCGGGGGACAGAGTGGCTACTTTAGAGGGGGGGCTCATTAGGCCTGGCTGAGGTCTTTCCGCATCCAAACCCCGCCTCCCTCAAGGCCCCACCCCCAAATCTCAATGAATTTCCCACCTGGAGCTGACGACGCCTTTGTTTAGTCCACCCAGCAAAGCAAAGATATGTGCCTGTGCACGGAAGCTTCTAAGCAGAAATACACTTCGTCGGTCTTAAAGGTGCCACTGGACTCAGACTTGGTTCCGTTGCTTCAGACCGACACGGTCTGGCGCTGGCGAGAGAAGGAGTTACTCTTCTTTGGTCTTTGGCAGCTTCTGCATTGAAGGGTGGGGGGGTGCCCCCCTTGCAGAAGTAGCAGCAACAAGAAGAAGAAGATATTGGATTTATATCCCACCCTCCACTCCGAATTTCAGAGTCTCAGAGCAATTTAAAATCTCCTTTCCCTTCGTCCCCCACAACAGACGCCCTGTGAGGCGGGTGGGGCTGAGAGAGCTCTCACAGAAGCTGTCCTTTCAAGGACAGTCTCAGAACCTCCTACAATCTCCTTTCCCCTTCCTCCCCCTCAACAGACACCCTGTGAGGTAGGTGGGGCTGAGAGGGCTCTCCCAGAAGCTGCCCTTTCAAGGCCAGTCTCAGAACCTCCTACAATCTCCTTTCCTTCGTCCCCCACAACAGACGCCCTGTGAGGCGGGTGGGGCTGAGAGAGCTCTCACAGAAGCTGTCCTTTCAAGGACAGTCTCAGAACCTCCTACAATCTCCTTTCCCTTCCTCCCTCAACAGACACCCTGTGAGGTAGGTGGGGCTGAGAGGGCTCTCCCAGAAGCTGCCCTTTCAAGGCCAGTCTCAGAGCGGCTCACAATCTCCTTTATCTCTCTACCCACAACAGACGCCCTGTGAGGCGGGTGGGGCTGAGAGAGCTCTCACAGAAGCTGTCCTTTCAAGGACAGTCTCAGAACCTCTACAATCTCCTTTCCCTTCCTCCCCCTCAACAGACATCCTGTGAGGTAGGTGGGGCTGAGAGGGCTCTCCCAGAAGCTGCCCTTTCAAGGACAGAGTCCTCAGAGTGGCCTACAATCTCTTATATCTTCTCCCCCCACAATAGACACCCTGTGAGGTAGGTGGGGCTGAGAGGGCTCTCCCAGAAGCTGCCCCTTTCAAGGACAGTCTCAGAGCGGCTCACAATCTCCTTTATCTCTCTCCCCCACAACAGACGCCCTGTGAGGCGGGTGGGGCTGAGAGAGCTCTCACAGAAGCTGTCCTTTCAAGGACAGTCTCAGAACCTCCTACAATCCTCCTTTCCCTTCCTCCCCTCAACAGACACCCTGTGAGGTAGGTGGGGCTGAGAGGGCTCTCCCAGAAGCTGCCCTTTCAAGGACAGAGTCTCAGAGTGGCCTACAATCTCCTTTCCCTTCCTCCCCCACAACAGACACCCTGTGAGGCAGTGGGGGCTGAGAGAGCTCTCACAGAAGCTGTCCTTTCAAGGACAGTCTCAGAGCCTCCTACAATCTCCTTTCCCTTCCTCCCCACAACAGACACGCTGTGAGGGCGGTGGGGCTGAGAGGCTCTCCCAGAAGCTGCCCTTTCAAGGGACAGAGTCTCAGAGCGGCCTACAATCTCCTTTACCTTCCTCCCCTACAACAGACACCCTATGAGGTGGGTGGGGCTGAGAGGGTTTTCACAACAGCTGCCCTTTCAAGGACAACCTCTGCCAGAGCTCTGGCTGACCCAAGGCCATTCCAGCAGGTGCAAGTGGAGGAGTGGGGAATCAAACCCGGTTCTCCAGACAAGAGTCTGCCCACTTCACCACTACACCAAACTGGCTCTCCCTGCCCCCCACCCCCAATAATCCCTCTGCCCTGCCCCCACCTTAACAGTGTGGCAATCCCCCCCTTTCCCCCTTCTCAGCCAAACTATGGTGCTGTGTGGAACAAGTTTAAAAAGCTCCTTAAGGACTAAATGGGAGAAAATGCAGAGCTTAGGTCCTCCATTTTGAAGACAAAGTAAAGTCAGGTTTATTTTTAATTTCGTTTATTTTATTTATGTCCTGCTTTTCAATCCAAAGGAGGCCCAAAGAGGCGTACAGCTTCCTCCCTCTTCTCTTTTATCTTAACAACCACCCAGTGGGGTAGGTCAGGTGGAGTGTGTGTGACTGGCCAAGGTCACCCATGGCAGAGTCAGGATTCGAACCCAGCTCCCCCCGCAGATCCTTAGTCCAACACTTTAATCCAACACCACATAGGCTCTCTTGACATTTCTTTTTGATCAAACAAACTTAGCATTCCAGAAGAAGAAGATGAAGAAGATATTGGATTTATATCCCGCCCTCCACTCCGAAGAGTCTCAGAGCGGCTCATAATCTTCTTTACCTTCCTCCCCCCACAACAGACACCCTGTGAGGTAGATGAAGCTATTGGATTTATATCCCACCCCTCCACTCCAAAGAGTCTCAGAGTGGCTCACAATCTCCTTTACCTTCCTCCCCCACAACAGACACCTGTGAGGTGGGTGGGGCTGGAAAGGGCTCTCACAGCAGCTGCCCCTTTCAAGGACAACCTCTGCCAGAGCTATGGCTGACCCAAGGCCATGCTAGCAGGTGCAAGTGGAGGAGGGGAGAATCAAACCTGGTTCTCCCAGATAAGAGTCCGCACACTTAACCACTACACCAAACTTTACATAAAATGCTTACGTTAAGTCAAAAAGACATAACAATGCTACCCACTCCGGCCAAATACGATCAATAAACAGATGAAGTATGCATGCATAAGCTGACATTCTGAATAAAAACTTGGTTGGACCTTAAAGGTGCTACCAAACACCACAAAGGGCTCACCTGGGAGTGCAGCTGCATCCGCCTCACTGGCAGAAACGCCAGGATGCCTGGAAGTTCTGGAACGCCTTTCTGGTTGGACAGGGTGGACAAAACCTTGGGGTAGAAAGAAAAAGAAAACAGAAGTGAGGTTTTGGAAGGACCTGAGGAACTCCACTACACTGCGTCCACGTGCAGAGGCTAAAACTCTCGAGATCCTTTCACGCCCCAGCTTTTCACCATCATTTAACAGTCTCTAAATTTCTTTGCTGCTCAACTTTGCCACAATCTTGGACCGTCTCTTTAATCTCCAAAGCTGCTCCATTTTCATATGGTCTCACCAGGTGGGACAAAGTAGAAGCATGATTGGAAGATACTGGATTTATATCCCGCCCTCCACTCCGAAGAGTCTCAGAGCGGCTCACAATCTCCTTTCCCTTCCTCCCCGACAACAGGCACCCTGTGAGGTAGATGAAGATATTGGATTTATATCCCGCCCTCCACTCCGAAGAGTCTCAGAGCGGCTCACAATCTCCTTTCCCTTCCTCCCCCACAACAGACACCCTGTGAGGTAGATGAAGATATTGGATTTATATCCCACCCTCCACTCCGGAGAGTCTCAGAGCAGCTCACAATCTCCTTTACCTTCCTCCCCCACAACAGACACCCTGTGAGGTGGGTGGGGCTGGAGAGGGCTCTCACAGCAGCTGCCCTTTCAAGGACAACCTCTGCCAGGGCTATGCTAGCAGGTGCAAGTGGAGGAGTGGGGATTCGAACCCGGTTCTCCCAGATAAGAGTCCACTCACTTAACCACTACACCAAACTGGCTCTCCAGTATGGTTTGCTTATCTCTGTATTTGGATTTATTGACTGTTTGAAGGATTGCTTCTGCATCTTGCTGTTTTTGGAACTGCATATATCAACCACAGTGGCAGCGTCTAAGACATGAAAGTGAAACAGCTTTGGAGACTGTCCAAGACCGTGGCAAAGTTAAACGGCTTGGAATCGTAAAGAGACTATTGAAAGATTGTGACTAGAGAGACTATCAAGCTGTAACGATTCGGATTCCACTTGGGTGTATTTTGTGTATTATATTTTGAAAGCGATAAATAACATTGATAAAGAAAACTATTATAAAGGATTTGACAGTAGTGCAGACTTTCTGACTATTAGAAATATTGATTGTAACAGTCTTGGCCTTTTTTGTCACTGTCCTTCAGATGGTGGCTGAAGATCTCCTGGGATTACAAACGATGTTCAGGCAGCAAAGATGAGTTCACCAAGGGAAATCTGCTGCCTTAGAGGATGACCTCTAAGCATTGTGCCCAGCTGAGGTCCCTCCCCTCCCCAAACACTCCCCACACAGGGCTGCCATCTAGTCCATGGGTGGCCAAACCTGCTTAATGTAAAAGTCACAGAGTAAACATCAGATGTTTGAGAGCCCCAAGACATGAATGTCAGATGTTTCAGAGAAGGAAGGAAAGGCAGTAAATCCATGGGGGGGGGGGAAGGGAGAGAAGAAAGAAAGAAAGAAAGAAAGAAAGAAAGAAAGAAAGAAAGAAAGAAAGAAAGAAAGAAAGAAAGAAAGAAAGAAAGAAAGAAAGAAAGAAAGAAACTTTAACTTTAAGCGCATTCTTCAAGCTGAAGGCTGGCTTGACTTAGGAAAGTGATTTAAAGAGATGAATGTCTTCTCCAAGCCAGCTGATGGGGTGGTGAGGGCTTTGAGAGAAGAAGATATTGGATTTATATCCCACCCTCCACTCCGAAGAGTCTCAGAGTGGCTCACAATCTCCTTTACCTTCCCCACCCCCCACAAAAGACACCCTGTGAGGTGGGTGGGGCTGAGAGAGCTCTGACAGCAGCTGCCCTTTCAAGGACAACCTCTGCCAGAGCTATGGCTGACCCAAGGCCATGCTAGCAGGTGCAAGTGGAAGAGTGGGGAATCAAATCCGGTTCTCCCAGATAAGAGTCCGCACACAACCACTACACCAAACTGGCTCTTCTGCCCTTCATTACCTAAAGGAGTCTCAGAGCGGCTTACAGATCTCCCCTTCCCCTCCCCACAACACACACCCTGTGAGTTGGGTGGGGCTGAGAGAGCTCTCCCAGAAGCTGCCCTTTCAAGGACGGAGTCTCAGATCGGCTCACAATCTCCTTTCCCTTCCTCCTCCACAACAGACACTGTTGTCCCCCCCACCCCAAGCACCAACTTGCCCCCCCAACACCAACTTGAACATATGAAGTTGCCTTATACTGAATCAGACCCTGGGTCCATCAAAGTCAGTCTTGTCTACTCAGACCGGCAGCGGCTCTGCAGGGTCTCAAGCTGAGGTTTTTCACACCTCTTTGCCTGGACCCTTTTGAGTTGGAGATGCCGGGGATTGAACCTGGGACCTTCTGCTTCCCAAGCAGATGCTCTGCCACTGAGCCACCATCCCTTCCCTATCATATGAGTATATGAAGCTGCTTTCTACTGCATCAGACGCTGGGTCCATCAAAGTCATTCTTGACTACTCAGATCAGCAGCGGCTCTCCAGGGCCTCCAGCTGAGGTTTTTCACGCCTCTTCGCCTGGACCCTTTTTAGTTGGAGATGGTGAGAATTGAACCTGGGACCTTCTGCTTACCAGGCAGATGCTCTACCACTGAGCCACCATCCCTCCCCAAAATACTTCACAAACATCTCCTCCCCACACCCCCAGTGACCTCTGCTCCATGCCCAGAAGATGGCCAAAACCTCCAGGGTTCCTGGATAAACCGGCCTGGAGAGAAACTGTTTCCTGCCCCCAAAGTGTCCATCAGCATTTCCTCTGGGCCACGAGAACTAAGCCCTGATGCAGCCCTTCCTGCCCTCCGTTCACAAGATCAGCATTGCTGGCTTGGAGGAATACCAGAGTCTGCCCTGGGAACTGATCTCTGCAGCCTGGGCAATTCCGGGAGATGCCCGGCCTCACCGGGAGGTTGGCAACCTAGCATTGCCAGGCCGCGGCTGCCACCCTCCTGCCCGGTCCCCGCGCAGCCTCACCCGCGGCGCCGCCGCCCCTCGGCCCAGCCACGGAACCGCCAGTCGGAGCATCGCGCCGGCCTCCGCACCACCCCCCGGCCCGCTCCGAGCCCCGCCGCGCACGCGCTCAAAATCGCCAGCTTCCGGCGTCCTGTCATGACGTCAGAAGGCGGCGCGGAGGCCGCGTGCCCACCGTGCTTATCCACATCCGCTAGCGGGCTCCCGCTCTACCCCTCGCCATCTCTATGATGTCTCGAATCCTTAGAGGCGGCGAAGCGGCTTCCGGACGGACGGTGTCATAGAGGTAGAAAGAGGTCAAGGTCTTACTACACTTCCGGTTTCCAACCGAAGGGCTGTCCCACTCTCACTGCCAAAGGTGGGAGTTTGGTCGCCGCTTCGGATCCTTACCGGAAGTTAAGATACCACTGGGCTCTAACTTTATTCAATCACTCAAGCCGTTTCCCCTGTCTCTCTCTAAAGCAAGAGGTCCTCCTAGATCAGAGAGTCCCGTGGCGCAGAGTGGTAAAGCTGCAGTACTGCAGTCAGAGTCCTCTGCTCACGACCTGAGTTCGATCCCGGCGGAAGCTGGTTCAGGTAGCCGGCTCCAGGCTGACTCAGCCTTTCATCCTTCCGAGGTCGGTCAGTTGAGTCCCCAGCTTGCTGGGGGAAAAGCGTAGATGACTGGGGAAGGCCATGGCAAACCACCCCATAAAAAGCCTGCTGTGAAAGCAATGTCACCCCAGAATTGGAAACGACTCGTGCTTGCAGGGGACTCCCTTTACCTTTACTTCTCCTATGACACCGTGGGGGTGTGGCCTAGATCCGGGGGCGAGGTTTAAAATCAAACTTAAGACTGTGCTCAAGCTGGAGGAGGTTCATTTGCATATGCTAATTGAGGATACTAAAACCTCTAACGTAGCAACTTTCTTGCTGGGGAGCCTACTTTGGAATATAGGGTTGTGGCTTGTTCGCTGCAGCATATCGCAGTTTGGCTCTTGGTTGCTGTAGAGCAGCGGTGGCCAAACTCGCTTAACAAAAGTGCCACACAGAATAAATGTCATTTGTTTGAGAGCCACAAAACATAAATGTCAGATGTCTGAAAGCTGCAAGACAGGAAGGAAGATGGAGGGGAGGGAGGGAGAGGTGAAAATGAAGCAACTTTAACTTTAAGTGCATTTTCCAAGCCACTGGCTGGTTTGGCTTGGAGAAGTGATTTAAAGAGACAAATGCTTTCTCCAAACAGGCTGATAGGGTGGTGGGGGCTTCAAGAGCCACACAATATGTGTGAAAGAGCCACATGTGGCTTCTGAGCCACAGTTTGGCCACCACTGCTGTAGAATATTGCAGTTGGTAGAGCTGGAATATCGTTCCTTGCAAAGCTGGGGAAAGTCCAGAAGAGAGCAAACAAGATGCTTTAATGTTAACATTTTATTTAATTTATAAATATGAAAATATGAAAGCCATCATAATGACGGGAATTACAATATTAGGTAAAACAAAAGTTAAATAAAAGATTTACCAAGGTCATAGAATCATAGAGTTGGAAGGGACCTCCAGGGTCATCTAGTCCAACCCCCTGCACAATAGCTCCCCCTCAATTCACAGGATGTTCATTGCTGTCAGATGGCCCATCCAGTCCAACACTCTGTGTCACACAGTGGCCAAAAAACCCAGGCGCCATCAGGAGGTCCATAAGAACATAAGAGAAGCCATGTTAGATCAGGCCAATGGCCCATCCAGTCCAACACTCTGTGTCACACATAAGAACATAAGAGAAGCCATGTTGGATCAGGTCAATGGCCCATCCAGTCCAACACTCTGTGTCACATAAGAAAATAAGAGAAGCCATGTTGGATCAGGCCAATGGCCCATCCAGTCCAACACTCTGTGTCACATAAGAAAATAAGAGAAGCCATGTTGGATCAGGTCAATGGCCCATCCAGTCCAACACTCTGTGTCACACAGTGGCCAAAAAACCCAGGCGCCATCAGGAGGTCCATAAGAACATAAGAGAAGCCATGTTAGATCAGGCCAATGGCCCATCCAGTCCAACACTCTGTGTCACACATAAGAACATAAGAGAAGCCATGTTGGATCAGGTCAATGGCCCATCCAGTCCAACACTCTGTGTCACATAAGAAAATAAGAGAAGCCATGTTGGATCAGGCCAATGGCCCATCCAGTCCAACACTCTGTGTCACATAAGAAAATAAGAGAAGCCATGTTGGATCAGGTCAATGGCCCATCCAGTCCAACACTCTGTGTCACATAAGGACATAAGAGAAGCCATGTTGGATCAGGCCAATGGCCCATCCAGTCCAACACTCTGTGTCACACATAAGAGAAGCCATGTTGGATCAGGTCAATGGCCCATCCAGTCCAACGCTCTGTGTCACACAGTGGCCAAAAAACCCAGGCGCCATCAGGAGGTCCATAAGAACATAAGAGAAGCCATGTTAGATCAGGCCAATGGCCCATCCAGTCCAACACTCTGTGTCACACATAAGAACATAAGAGAAGCCATGTTGGATCAGGTCAATGGCCCATCCAGTCCAACACTCTGTGTCACACAGTGGCCAAAAAACCCAAGTGCCATCAAGAGGTCCATCAGTGGAGCTAGAAGCCCTCCCACTGTTGCCCCCCCATCCCAAGCACCAGGCATACAGAGCATCACTTGCCCCAGACAGACAGTTCCAACAATACGCTGTGGCTAAAAGCCACCGATGGACCTCTGCTCCATTTCTGCCAACATTATGGCATTAGAAAAAAAATATTATACCCAGACTAGGAGTATAACAGCAGTGTTCCCTCTAAGCTTAGTTAGAGTGAGCTAGCTCACAGTTTTTTAGCCTCCAGCTCACACATTTTTATCATAGCTCAGGAAAAATGGCCCCAGAGCAAAGTAATTTATGCAGTGGCACAGAACTTTAATGCCAATAGCTCACAAAGTAGAATCTTTGCTCACAAGACTCTACAGCTTAGAGGGAACTTTGGTTATTGGTATCAGATAGTGAGCAGTTTGCTCCCCTCTTTCTTGTGAAGTTTTTAAAACACATCTGCATTTAAAACACCAGGTCTGATTCCCCACTCCTCCACTTGCAGCTGCTGAGATGGCCCTGGGTCATCCATAGCTCTTGCAAAGTTGTCCTTGAAAGGGCAGCTTCTGTCAGAGCTCCCTCGGCCTCACCTACCTCACAGGGTGTCTGATAACACACTTTTTTACCAGCTAATCCAGCAATCCCAAAGTGACCTCCGATTCCTACTCAAGTCTATTGAGTACAGCTTACTCCCAGGAAAGTCCATTGAGTACAGCTTACTCCCAGGGAAGGCCATTCTTAGGATGGCACAGGACGGTTTTTGAAAGAGTTAGAAGTGTTCTGAGAGAGGCTTTGTTTCCTTCCTGGAGGTAGCTGCAGACGAATTCCCCCCCCCAACTGTCAACTAAGGTCCTGGGGTTGCCAGCCTCCAGGCGGCAACTGGAGATCTCCCACAATTACAGTGCCAAGTCTCCTTGCCATGTAATAGCCTCTGCATTAAAGAAGACCACAGATTTATATCCTGCCCTCCATAAGAACATAAGAGAAGCCATGTTGGATCAGGCCAATGGCCCATCCAGTCCAACACTCTGTATCACACAGTGGCCAAAAATTTATATATATATATATATAAATTTATATATATATATATAAATATATATATACACACACATATATATAAATGTCACATATATATATATATATATATACACACACACACACACACACACACACTGTGGCTAATAGCCACTGATGGACTTCTGCTCCATATTTTTATCTAACCCCCTCTTGAAGCTGGCTATGCTTGTAGCTGCCACCACCTCCTGTAGCAGTGAATTCCACATGTTAATCACCCTTTGGGTGAAGAAGTACCTCCTTTTATCCGTTCTAACCCAACTGCTCAGCAATTTCATTGAATGCCCACAAGTTCTTGTATTGTGAGAAAGGGAGAAAAGTACTTCTTTCTCTACCTTCTCCATCCCATGCATAATCTTGTAAACCTCTATCATGTCACCCCGCAGTCGACGTTTCTCCAAGCTAAAGAGCCCCAAGCGTTTTAACCTTTCTTCATAGTGAAAGTGTTCCAAACCTGTAATCATTCTAGTTGCCCTTTTCTGCACTTTTTCCAATGCTATAATATCCTTTTTGAGGTGCGGTGACCAGAATTGCACACAGTATTCCAAATGAGACCGCACCATCGATTTATACATGGGCATTATGATACTGGCTGATTTGTTTTCAATTCCCTTCCTAATAATACCTAGCATGGCGTTGGCCTTTTTTATTGCAATCGCACACTGTCTTGACATTTTCAGTGAGTTATCTACCACGATCCCAAGATCTCTCTCTTGATCAGTCTCTGCCAGTTCACACCCCACTCCGAATCTCAGAGTCTCAGAGCAGCTCACAATCTCCTTTATCTCCTTCCCCCACAACAGACACCCTGTGAGGTGGGTGGGACCAAGAGAGCTCTGACAGAAGCTGCCCTTTCAAGGACAACTTTGTAAGAGCTATGGCTGACCCAAGGCCATTCCAGCAGGTGCAAGTGGAGGAGTGGGGAATCAAACCCGGTTCTCCCAGATAAGAGAGCTGTGGCTGACCCAAGGCCATTCCAGCAGCTGCAAGTGGAGGAGTGGGGAATCCAACCCGGTTCTCCCAGATAAGAGTCCGCGCACTTAATCACTACACCAAACTGACTCTCTGAATTAAGTGTTTTGTTAGGCTTTGCCCCGCAATCTGAGACAACACAGGCTGTCTCTCAAGGGCGTTACTATCTTGTGGTGAACACAAAATAATTACAAACGGTTGTACCTAACTTTTCTGTGAGAACTATCTGCCCTTGCTTCTATAGGCATGAATTTAGGCGGGACGGGGACACTGTAAGCGTCCCAGATAAGGTATATAAGCTGCTGAAATCTTTCGTTCTGAAACTTCCCTGTGAAAGGTCTGTATTCTGTCCATCAATAACGGACTTTGTCTGCACCGCTTTTTAAAATGTGCCATCGCGTATCAAGTATTGTAAGACCGGAAACCATTGTTCCACAAATTTAGAGTTACAATGAATAGTCTCTGACAATCTGCTGACTCCGTTATAAAAATGATGCCACAGTTTTCAGTGCCGCCGTGTGATGGTTGGCGGATGTCCCAGTTGGATGCTATTACTAGGCTTCCCAATCCCCAGGTCCCGGAGGGGGATCCCCCGGTTTTACAGGCTTCCCCCCCTCCCCCAGCCAGCTGGCCGGCGGGGGAAGCCCCGCCCCCAGAGCCATCATGCACCTCCATGAACAATTCCCATAGGGAATGATGGGGAATTGATCCGCGGGTATCGGGGGCTCTGGAGGGGCTGTTTTTTGAGATAAAGACACCAAATTTTCAGTATAGCATCTAGTGCCTCTCCCCAAAATACCTCCCAAGTTTCAGAAAGATTGGACCGGGGGGTCCAATTCTATGAGCCCCAAAAGAAGGTGCCCCTATCCTTCATTATTTCCTATGGAAGGAAGGCATTTAAAAAATTGTGCAGTCCCTTTAAATGTGATGGCCAGAACTCCCTTGAAGTTCAATTATGCTTGTCACACCCTTGCTCTCGGCTCCGCCCCCAATGTCTCCTAGCTCCACCCCCAAAGACTCCTGGCTCCACCTCCAAAGTCCCCAGATATTTCTTAAATTGGACTTGGCAACCCTAGCTATTACAGATTTTGCGGCTGTTGGTAAAACTCTAATTAGATTTCTGTTTGGGGAGCATGTATGAGAGTCATTCCAAATATTTGATAGTACGGTC
This sequence comes from Heteronotia binoei, assembly GCF_032191835.1. Classification (NCBI taxonomy): domain Eukaryota; kingdom Metazoa; phylum Chordata; class Lepidosauria; order Squamata; family Gekkonidae; genus Heteronotia; species Heteronotia binoei. Next base: position 6,816,990 of record NC_083235.1, read on the forward strand.
TCACACCAGCGCTACCCATCTGAATCTATTATATATCATTGTTTGTGCATGCTTGTGAGAGGACCACACAAGGCACAGAGCAATCGTGGGGCTGTTTTGTGTGAAGGGAACTGAGAAAATGTCTTTCTAACATTTCCCAAGAGATAGATCCAAGCCGTGTTGGTCTGAAGCAGTTGAACATAGCAGGAGTCCAGTGGCACCTTTAAGACCAACCCATTTTTATTTAGAACGTCAGCTTTCGTGTGCTCTTAAGCACGCTTCATCAGATGAGGAATCCAGCACTGTGAGCAAAGCCATACAGAGCTGGAAGGCAGTGGCCCAGAATGCAGCATGGTACAGATTTAAGAACCAATGACAGTGAAGTAAAATTATCTGGTAGGCAGTGGTTTGGAATGTAAAATGGTACAGTGACAGAATAGTAACATTTGCAAATTGAGCAAACCTTTGATCTGAGTAGCATGAGCATGCGGAAGCAACAAAATAGTAGTATGTCAAAATGTGAGATTGTCTGTCAATGACAATGGGAGATGGGTTCAATATATGTAATGGGATAAGCAACCAAAGTCCCTGTTTGAGTGTGTCAATACAGCTAAAAGAGAAATACATTGGATTGCGATGTTCTTGTCCACCTAATTTACTTTTTAACATGTAAACATAATTCTAGTTTGCCATAGGGAAAAGGAATACAATAAAATATAGTGAAAATGGGTAAAGCATTGGTAATGATATATTCAGCCAATATCCCTATTTTGAGTACGTCAATACAAATAATTATACTGATACACAATTCTAAAAGAGAAACACATTGGAATACTGTGAATGTATAGCTATACTCCCTGAGAGTAGGTTTAGCATCTGTAATGAGATAAAAAACCAATATCCCTGTTCAGTCCTGGGGAGGCGTTTGTTCCAAGTTTCATAATACTTTGAAATTCAGCAATTTCTCTCTCCATTCTGTTCTTGAAGTTCCTTTGCAGTAAAACAGCTACCTTGAGGTCACCCATTGAATGCTTTGAAAGGTTAAAGTGTTCTCCCACAGATTTCTCAGTTCTGTGATTCTTAAGAAGAAGAAGAAGATATTGCATTTATATCCCACCCTCCACTCCGAAGAGTCTCAGAGTGGCTCACAATTTCCTTTCCCTTCTTCCCCCACAACAGACACCCTGTGAGGTGGGTGGGGCTGGAGAGGGCTCTCCCAGAAGCTGCCCTTTCAAGGACAGAGTCTCAGAGCGGCCTACAATCTCCCTTCCCTTCTTCCCCCACAACAGACACCCTGTGAGGTGGGTGGGGCTGAGAGGGCTCTCACAGCAGCTGCCCTTTCAAGGACAGCGTCTCAGAGCGGCTCACAATCTCCTTTCCCTTCCTCCCCACAACAGACGCCCTGTGAGGTGGGTGGGGCTGGAGAGAGCTCTCCGAGCAGCTGCCCTTTCAAGGACAACGGCTGCCAGAGCTATGGCTGACCCAAGGCCATTCCAGCAGGTGCAAATGGAGGAGTGGGGAATCAAACCCGGTTCTCCCAGATAAGATTCCGCGCACTTAACCACTACACCAAACTGGATCTCTATTAGAACTATGGTTGACCCAAAGCCATTCCAGCAGCTGCAGGTGGAGGAGTGGAGAATCAAACCTGGTTCTCCCAGATAAGAGTCTGCGCACTTAACCACTACACCAAACTGGCTCTCTATTTAAAGCATCGTAATTTCAGATTTGTGTCCATTTATCCTTTGGTGTAGGGTTTGTCCTGTTTGCCCTATGTAGAGAACTGAAGGGTACTGCTGGCATTTAATGGCATATATAATGTTGGAAGATGAACAAATGACTGAGCCTGAGATGGTATAGTTAATGTTGCTAGGCCCAATGATTGCGTTGTCTGGGTGTATGTGGGGGCAAAGTTGACACTTGGGTTTATTGCAAGCTCTGGTACCGGTATCCATGCTCGGATGAGATGCTGTATTGCTGTGGGTGAGGGGTTGTTTGAGGTTCATTTTCCAAGAGAGTATCGCTGAACTATATATGCTGCTACTACCCTGAGTTACCCTTCTAGCACCAGCAGAGGGCAGTGCAGACATTTTTATAAGCCAAAAGGTTCCTAAAAGGTAGTCGCGCTCTTCTTCTTCTTCTTCTTCCAAAACGTCTGATTGTTAAGAGTCAGCTCTTCAGCTTTTCCTCCTGCCGTCAACATTTCCTAGGAAGAGTCTTATCGATTCATAACGTGACCAGAATAGGATAGCCTCAGTTGGTTCGTTTTAGTTTCTAGAGAAGAATTCGGGCTTTATTTGAGCTGGAAATCAGATAACACGGCTTGATTGTAATGAAACGGTTCAGGAAGGATGCTTGAAATAAAAAGACTGGATTGTACTGCTGTGTATAGTACATATTATCTGTTGCGGCGTGCATTATTCTATTATGCAGTTCCTGCATTAGTTAATCCGCCATGTTAACGCGCTTTGTTTCAGCTTCTTAAAGGCTGACAAAATTTGTGTCAGGGAATGAGCTTTTGTGAGTTACGGCTCACTTCTTTAGGCCCACAAAAGCGCCTGCCCCGCCACAAATTGTGTAACTGGGGCCTGGACATCTCCTGGCATTGCAGCTGAGCTCCAGATGACAGAGGTCAGTTCCCCTGGAGGAAAGGGCTGCTTTGGAGGGGGGACTCTGTGGCCTTGGGCCCCACTGAGGTTCAGGGATGCCAGCCTCCAGGTGGGGCCTGGGGATCCCCTGGAATTCCAGCTCCTCTCCAGACTGCAGAGATCAGTTCCCCTGGAGGAAAGGGCTGCTTTGGAGGGGGACTCTGCGGCCTTGTGCCCCTCTGAGGTTCAGGGATGCCAGCCTCCAGGTGCGACCTGGGGATCCCCTGGAATTCCAGCTCCTCTCCAGACTGCAGAGATCAGTTCCCCTGGAGGAAAGGGCTGCTTTGGAGGGGGGACTCTGTGGCCTTGGACCCCACTGTGGTCCCTATTCTGCCCAGGCTTCATCCCCAAATCTCCAGGAGTCTCCCAACCTGGAAGTGGCAACCATAGCCCCTTCCCCCCTTGGCAACCCTATTTCCAATGAAGAGGTCAACCAGGTCACAAACTCGTGACTCCAAAATTGACTCCATGAACTAAGAATACCCAGGATTTTGTGCGTATATGTTCTGACTGAATGGAAACCAGTCAGCAGAGGGCCGGCTGCTCCCACACGCCATGTGATTTCCCCCTCATTCGGCCATTTGACCCTAACCGGGGCGGGTGTCTAATTACCGTAGAATGATTGAATGCAATCTTAGAAAACAAAATGAGATTATGGGAAGAGGCTGGAAGAGATGGTTACGGCAACAGACAAAGGAGGCTCTTCTTTGCCCAGAACGGCTAATTACATGACAGAATTACATTGTGGGGTTGATGGGGGGTGAATCGGACCCATGGCTACGAGCCGCGGTGACTAAAAGGAACTTCCATGTTCAAAGGCAGTCAACCTGTGTCACACAATGGCCAAAAAAGCCAGGTGCCATCAGGAGATCCACCGGTGGGGCCAGGACACTAGAAGCCCTCCCACTGTGCCCCCCGCAAGCACCAAGGATACAGAGCATCACTGCACAAGACATGAGACAAGCCATGCAGGATCAGGCCAGTGGCCCATCCAGTCCAACACTCTGTGTCACATAAAAACATAAGAGAAGCCATGTTGGATCAGGCCAGTGGGCCATCCAGTCCAAACTTCTGTGTCACATTAGAATATAAGAGAAGCCATGTTGGATCAGGCCAGTGGCCCATCCAGTCCAACACTCTGTGTCACATAAGAGAAGCCATGTTGGATCAGGCCAATGGCCCATCCAGTCCAAACTTCTGTGTCACATAAGAATATAAGAGAAGCCATGTTGGATCAGGCCAGTGGCCCCTCCAGTCCAACACTCTGTGTCACATAAGAACATAAGAGAAGCCATGTTGGATCAGGCCAATGGCCCATCCAGTCCAACACTCTGTGTCACATAAGAGAAGCCATGTTGGATCAGGCCAATGGCGTCTCTTATGTGTGGCACAGAGTGTTGGACTGGAGGGGCCACTGGCCTGATCCAACATGGCTTCTCTTATGTGACACAGTGTTGGACTGGATGGGCCATGGGCCTGATCCAACATGGCTTCTCTTATGTTCTTATGTGACACAGAGTGTTGGACTGGATGGGCCACTGGCCTGATCCAACATGGCTTCTCTTATGTTCTTATGTGACACAGAGTGTTGGAATGGAGGGGCCACTGGCCTGATCCAACATGGCTTCTCTTATGTGACACAGAGTGTTGGACTGGAGGGGCCACTGGCCTGATCCAACATGGCTTCTCTTATGTTCTTATGTGACACAGAGTGTTGGACTGGATGGGCCACTGGCCTGATCCAACATGGCTTCTCTTATGTTCTTATGTGACACAGAGTGTTGGAATGGAGGGGCCACTGGCCTGATCCAACATGGCTTCTCTTAGGTTCTTATGTGACACAGAGTGTTGGACTGGAGGGGCCATTGGCCTGATCCAACATGGCTTCTCTTAGGTTCTTGTGTCCACCTGCCTTTGCACCAAGAGTCAGAGAGGCTTTCCAGATGGGGATACCACCAGTCCCCTTTTCTTCCCTGCCGTTTCCAGTCCAGTGGAAAAGACAGATCTGGGGAAAGATTACACTGCAGTTATTTTCTTCCTTCAGACAAGAACTCTGAGACGCTGGCCAAGATGAGAGAGCACGAGCGGCTAATTTTAGCCTTGCTTGTTTTGCAGAAGGCTGCCCTCTTTCTCCCCAGGCCAGACAGCTTCCCCGTGCTTTAGTAAACACCTTCCGGCCCTGAGGCAAAAGTCGGGTTGCCGGATTCCCTCTGGGCACCGCCTAGTGTTGTCAGCCTCCAGGTGGCACACAGCAAAACAGACATAATATTATAACCACAGCTCAATGCTGCGCATAAATCTTTGTAGCAAACAAGGACTGTCTTTTTATAAAGAGTGTAAATGTGTGCTATGACTAAATGCTCAATATTCAATCACTTGTCTCTTTTTTAAATAGAGGAAGAGGAAGACGACAATGATGGAGATGATATTGGATTTAGATCCCGCCCTCCACTCCGAATCTCAGAGTCTCAGACCAGCTCACAAATCTCCTTTGTCTTCCTCCCTCACAACAGACACCCTGTGAGGTGGGTGGGGCTGAGAGGCCTCTCCCAGAAGCTGCCCGTAGAAGAGGAGGCAGAGATTGGATTTATGCTCTACCCATCACTCAGAGTGACTTACAATATCCCTTCCTTTCCCCACCACAGACACCCTGTGGGGCAGCTGAGGCTGAGAGAACTGCTCTTCAGAGAACAGCTCTGAGGAAAACTTGTGGCTGGCCCAAGGTCACCCAGCTGACTGCATGTGGAGGAGGAGATGGGAATCAAACCCAGTTCTCCAGGAAGAAGAAGATGATGTTGTTGTTGATGATGATGATGCTATTGGATTTATATCCCGGCCTTCACTCTGAATCCCAGCATCTCAGAGTGGCTCACAATCTCCTTTATCTCCCTCCCCCACAACAGACACCCTGTGAGGTGGGTGGGGCTGAGAGAGCCCTCCCAAGAGCTGCCCTTTCAAGGACCACTCTGCCAGAGCTATGGCTGACCCAAGGCCGTTCCAGCAGCTGCAAGTGGAGGAGTGGGGAATCAAACCCGGTTCTCCCAGATAAGAGAGCTCTGGCTGACCCAAGGCCGTTCCAGCAGCTGCAAGTGGAGGAGTGGGGAATCAAACCCGGTTCTCCCAGATAAGAGAGCTCTGGCTGACCCAAGGCCATTCCAGCAGCTGCAAGTGGAGGAGTGGGGAATCAAACCCGGTTCTCCCAGATAAGAGAGCTCCGGCTGACCCAAGGCCATTCCAGCAGCTGCAAGTGGAGGAGTGGGGAATCAAACCCGGTTCTCCCAGATAAGAGCCCGCACACTTCACCACTACACCAAACTGGTTCTCTCTCTCTCAGAAGAATTGGATTTATACCCCACCCTTCACTAGTGGCCCCATGGCGCAGAGTGGTAAAGCAGCAGTACTGCAGTACCGTGGTCTGAACTTTCTGCTCACGACCTGAGTTTGATCCTAGTGGAAGCTGGGTTCAGGTAGCCAGCTCGAGGTGGACTCAGCCTTCCATCCTTCTGAGGTCGGTAAAAGGAGTACCCACCTTGCTGGGGGTGAAGTGTAGATGACTGGGGAAGGCAATGGCAAACCACCCCGTCAAAAGTCTGCCGTGAAAACGCTGTGAAAGCAATGTCACCCCAGAGTCGCAAACGACTGGTGCTTGCACAGGGGACCTTTCCTTTTCCTTCCTTCACTACCCGAAGTAGCCTCAGAGCGGCTTACAGTTTCCTTCCCTTCCTCGCTGCACAAGAGACACCCTCTGAGGTCGGTGGGGTTGAGAGTGCTCTGAGAAAACCTCTCTTGAGAGAACAGCTCTGCTAAAACTGTGGCAGACCCGAGATCACAATCAAAGACAACCAATGACAGGACAACAACAAACCCCACAGATAACCAATATGGGGTCTCCACACGTATCGCATCCAGATAGACACAATTGTAAATACAAGAAAACAAAGACCCCAGTGCGTCAATGTATTTAGACGCTGCGAACAACAGCTTCAGTGTCTGCTAAGAGACAGGGCTCCCAAGTGTGGAAGAACTTCCGCTATAGAAATCAAGAATGAACTTGATGCAACCTGCCAAACTTGAACTTAGAAGTCACGCAGCTCTCAGGTAATCCAGATGTTTCGTTCCCTCTTCGGAGTTATGATTCGAACAGCCAATAATTTCTATACTGGAACTTCTTCATATATACCAAGACATCTAATACTGGGGTGTCAAACATGCGTCCCAGGGGCCGAATCAGGCCCTCGGAGGGCTCCGATCAGGCCCCCGAGCAACTGGCTGTCTTCTGTTTCCTTCTCCCTCTCTCTTGCTTCCTTCTGCATCACAGCTTGCTTTGCCAAGCATGCTCAATTGCACAGGAGCTACAGAGCAAAGCCTCTGTTTATCTCCATTGGCTGAGGCTCCTCCCTTGGGGAGGAAGGGGAGGAGGGAGAGCTTGCTTTGCCAGTTTGGTGTAGTGGTTAAGTGTGCGGACTCTTATCTGGGAGAACCGGGTTTGATTCCCCACTCCTCCACTTGCACCTGCTGGAATGGCCTTGGGTCAGCCATAGCTCTGGCAGAAGTTGTCCTTGAAAGGGCAGCTGCTGTGAGAGCCCTCTCCAGCCCCACCCACCTCACAGGGTGTTTGTTGTGGGGGAGGAAGGTAAAGGAGATTGTGAGCCGCTCTGAGACTCTTCGGAGTGGAGGGCGGGATATAAATCCAATATCTTCTTCTTCTTCTTCTCTCTCAATCGCACAGCAGAGCTACTGAACCAAGCCTCTCTTTCTGTTCTATTGGCTGAGGCTCCTCCCCCTCCTGGTCCCCTAGGGAAGGAAGGAAAGAGCCAGAGCTTCCTTTGCCCGGTTCCCTGGATCCCATGGGAGAAATACAAAGAAAGCACCTTTAAGACCAACGTGCTAATGTTTTAAGCATGTTTTATTTTAAGTTTTTTTAAAAAACAGATCTTTAATTGTGTTTGTCTGTGTCCTTTATAAAGTGTATATCTCTGGTACTTAATCTTAAATAGGGACACACGTGGCCCAGCCCAACACGGCTCGACCCGACAAGGTCTCATTTATGTCAGATCCGGCCTTCAGAACAAATGGGTTCGACGTCTCTGGTAACACCTCCAAGGAACGACCAAGCTCACAGGTTGCTTCTCGGAGGTGTTAAGTGAGTATTGAGTCACTTAGTCATTGTACACATTCACACACTTACTGTCTCTATAAAAACACAATAATGGTTTGCTAAAAAGTTTCACATTCAGCATTTAGCTTTGGATATAATATTATGTTAAGCCTCCAGGGGTGGGGTGAAGATTTCCCGCTAGCGCAACTGATCTCCAAGCAACAGAGATCCCTTCCCCTGGAGGAAAGGGCTGCTTTGGAGGGGGGACTCTATGGCCTTGTGCCCCACTGAGGTTCAGGGATGCCAGCCTCCAGGTGGGACCAGGGAATCCCCTGGAATTCCAGTTCCTCTCCAGACTGCAGGGATCAGTTCCCCTGGAGGAAAGGGCTGCTTTGGAGGGGGGACTCTGTGGCCTTGTGCCCCACTGAGGTTCAGGGATGCCAGCCTCCAGGTGGGACCTGGGGATCCCCTGGAATTCCAGCTCCTCTCCAGACTACAGAGATCAGTTCCCCTGGAGGAAAGGGCTGCTTTGGAGGTGGGACTCTGTGGCCTTGTGCCCCACTGAGGTTCAGGGATGCCAGCCTCCAGGGGGGACCTGGGGATCCCCCGGAATTCCAGCTCCTCTCCAGACTGCAGAGCTCAGTTCCCCTGGAGGAAAGGGCTGCTTTGGAGGGGGGACTCTGTGGCCTTGTGCCCCACTGAGGTTCAGGGATGCCAGACTCCAGGTGGGACCTGGGGATCCCCCGGAATTCCAGCTCCTCTCCAGACTGCAGAGCTCAGTTCTCCTGGAGGAAAGGGCTGCTTTGGAGGGGGGACTCTGTGGCCTTGTGCCCCACTGAGGTTCAGGGATGCCAGACTCCAGGTGGGACCTGGGGATCCCCCGGAATTCCAGCTCCTCTCCAGACTGCAGAGCTCAGTTCCCCTGGAGGAAAGGGCTGCTTTGGAGGGGGAACTCTGTGGCCTTGTGCCCCACTGAGGTTCAGGGATGCCAGACTCCAGGTGGGACCTGGGGATCCCCCGGAATTCCAGCTCCTCTCCAGACTACAGAGCTCAGTTCCCCTGGAGGAAAGGGCTGCTTTGGAGGGCGGACTCTGTGGCCTTGTGTCCCACTGAGGTTCAGGGATGCCAGCCTCCAGGTGGGACCTGGGGATCCCCCAGAATTCCAGCTCCTCTCCAGACTGCAAAGATCAGTTCCCCTAAAGGAAATGGCTGCTTTGGAGGGGGGACTCTGTGGCCTTGTGCCCCACTGAGGTTCAGGGATGCCAGCCTCCAGGTGGGACCTGGGGATCCCCCGGAATTCCAGCTCCTCTCCAGACTACAGAGATCAGTTCCCCTGGAGGAAAGGGCTGCTTTGGAGGGGGGACTCTGTGGCCTTGGACCCCACTGAGGTTCAGGGATGCCAGCCTCCAGGTGGGACCAGGGGATCCCCTGGAATTGCAGCTCATCTCCAGACTGCAGAGATCAGTTCCCCTGGAGGAAAGGGCTGCTTTGGAGGGGGGACTCTGTGGCCTTGTGCCCCACTGAGGTTCAGGGGTGCCAGCCTCCAGGTGGGACCTGGGGATCCCCTGGAATTCCAGCTCCTCTCCAGACTGCAGAGATCAGTTCCCCTGGAGGAAAGGGCTGCTTTGGAGGGGGGACTCTGTGGCCTTGTGCCCCACTGAGGTTCAGGGATGCCAGCCTCCAGGTGGGGCCTGGGGATCCCCCAGAATTCCAGCTCCTCTCCAGACTACAGAGATCAGTTCCCCTGGAGGCAATGGCTACTTTAGGGGGTAGATTCTCCTGGCACATTCTACCCCATAGAGGTCCCTGTCTTCCTCAGGCTCCACTCCTTCCCCCAAATCTTCAGGAGTTTCCCAACCTTAGCCACTCTAACCCTTGCCGGAGTCCACCCTAGTCAAACCCTTTCCCCGAAACCTCTTGCGGCTCCAGTTTGCATCGGTCCGTTCCTCTAAATAGCCCTTCTGTTTGTTCAAGCATCTCATTTTCTCAACTGTTTGGTTGTTTCCCAAGCCGCTCAGATTTACGAGGTGCCCTCGGATTGGTCGAGGGAAAAAACTGGGCTTTTTAAAAATTATGCCCAGCATGCAAAGGAATCTCCTTGTCTGATTTCGGGACAAGAGCCCCTCTTTTTCCCAAGGCTTATTCGGAACAAGGAGCGCCGTTTACGCTGAGTTTCCGAACCTGTATCTAGTTCACAAGAAATAATCTTTTTTTTTTTAATTACTTACTTATAAAACATATTAGGGGCTTGTCCCTGGAATCCCCAAAGCCATGTACAAGAAAAGAAAGAATTAAAATTTGGGGAGGGACAGTGGCTCAGTGGTAGAGCATCTGCTTGGGAAGCAGAAGGTCCCAGGTTCAATCCCCGGCATCTCCAAAAAAGGGCCCAGGCAAATAGGTGTGGAAAACCTCAGCTTGAGACCCTGGAGAGCCGCTGCCAGTCTGAGAAGACAATACTGACTTTGATGGACCAGAGGTCTGATTCAGTATAAGGCAGCTTCATATGTTCTTTAGGGGAGGGACAGTGGCTCAGTGGTAGAGCATCTGCTTGGGAAGCAGAAGGTCCCAGGTTCAATCCCCGGCATCTCCAAAAAAGGGTCCAGGCAAATAGGTGTGAATAACCTCAGCTTGAGACCGCGGAGAGCAGGGGAGGGATGGTGGCTCAGTGGTAGAGCATCTGCTTGGTAAGCAGAAGGTCCCAGGTTCAATCCCCGGCATCTCCAAAAAAGGGTCCAGGCAAATAGGTGTGAAAAACCTCAGCTTGAGACCCTGGAGAGCCGCTGCCGGTCTGAGAAGACAAGACTGACTTTGATGGACCCAGGGTCTGATTCAGTATAAGGCAGCTTCATATGTTCATAAAACATATCTGTGAACACTGAAACATGCCAAACTGGCTGCAGTCATGCACCGAGAGAAAACATTGTTGGATTTGTGGGATTTCTATATTTCATGACTTTTTTCTTTTCTCTCTTCTTCAAATGTAAAAATGAGGATAACCAGGGGTCGTTTTGTAGGAAAACACCTAGACACCCTTAGAGACCCTATCGTAGTCCTCCCCAATGGTCCAGACAAGCTGAGTCGTTCCTCCAACGCTTTCTTGGTGGTCTCCCATCCAAATACTAACCACGGACCTGATGAGATCAGGCTAGGGAGATGATGACATCGTCTCAAGGCTAGTTGGCCATTCCGATTGTAACACTGCAGCATGAGGGAGGCACACCTGTGGAACCGTGTGTTACTTCTCAGGCCTGCTAGAACCAGTTTTGGGGTAGAGGTTAGGAGCATGGACTCTTATCTGGGACAACCGGATTTGATTTCCCCACTCCTCCACTTGCAGCGGCTGGAATGGCCTTGGGTTAGCCACAGCTCTCGTAGGAGTTGTCCTTGAAAGGGCAGCTGCTGTGAGACCTCTCTCAGCCCCACCCACCTCACAGGGTGTCTGTTGTGGGGGAGGAAGATAAAGGAGATTGTGAGCTGCTCTGAGACTCTGTCCTTGAAAGGGCAGCTGCTGGGAGAGCCCTCTCCAGCCCCACCCATCTCACAGGGTGTCTGTTGTGGGGGAGGAAGGGAAAGGAGATTGTGAGCCGCTCTGAGACTCTGAAATTCAGAGTATAGGGCAGGATATAAATCCAATATCTTCTCCATCTTCATCTCCTCCTCCTCCTTCTTCATTGGCATCCTCTTAGGTTGGGTGCTGAGACCCTCTGGCTATTTATTTCATTTACCTTATTTATATCTCACTTTTCACCCCAATGGAGACTCAAAGCTGCTTCCATCCAGGGCTTGTTTTTGTAGCAGGAACTCCTTTGCATATTAGGCCGCACCCCCATGATGTAGCCAATCCTCCTGGGGCTTACAGTAGGCCCTGTGGGAGGAGCCCTGTAAGCTCTTGGAGGATTGGCTACATCAGGGGTGTGTGGCCTAATATGCAAATGAGTTCCTACCACAAAAATAAAACCCTGACCTAATATAGCCAATCCTCTTGGAGCTTACAGTAGGCCCTGTAAGAAGAGCCCTGTAAGCTCTTGGAGGATTGGCTACATCAGGGGTGTGTGGCCTAATATGCAAAGGAGTTCCTGCTACAAAAAGAGCCCTGCGTTCCTTCTCCTCTCCTCCATTTTATTCTCATAACACCCCTGTGAGGTAGGTAGGGTTGCCAAGTCCAATTCAAGAAATATCTGGGGACTTTGGGGGTGGAGCCAGGAGACATTAGGGGCGGAGCCAGGAGCAAGGGTGTGACAAGCATAAATGAACTCCAAAGGGAGTTCTGGCCATCACATTTAAAGGGACGGCACACCTTTTCAATTCCTTCCTTTCATAGGAAATAATGAAGGATAGGGGCACCTTCTTTTGGGGCCCATAGAATTGGACCCCCTGGTCCAATCTTTTTGAAACTTGGGGGGTATTTTGGGGAGAGGCACTAGATGCTGTACTGAAAATTTGGTGCCTCTACCCCAAAAAACAGGGCCCCCCCAGAGCCCCAGATACCCGCAGATCAATTCTCCATGATTTTCTATGGGAATAAATCTCCATAGGGAATAATAGAGTTCCCAGCAGACATTTCCCTCCCCTCCCCCCGCTTTCTGACGACCCTGAAGCGGGGGGAGGGTCTCCAAATCGGGGGATCCCCTGCCCCCACCTGGGGATTGGCAACCCTAGAGGTAGGTGAGGTGGAGAGTGTGTGACCGGCCCTCCAAGGTCACCCAGCGAGATTCCATGGCAGAGTGCAGATTCAAACGCGGGTCTCCCAGATTCTAGTCTGACACTTGAACCGGCAGTCCACACTGGTTAACTTTGCTGTCATGTTTCAGTTAACCAAGGAAGGATGCCAGCGACTTCATCCCTAGAAAACCCTCAATTTGCTCTTTGAAAGCTGAAGGAATTTTAGCCCGGAAATGCAGATTCACCCCGGCCTCTTGTGAGATGGAGGGGTTATGAAAACAGGGCGGAATTGTGCGTCTCAGCTGCTTTTGTTGGCTGGGAGAAGGAGTCTGTACCCCTTCCCCCAGCTAGGCCAACATCATCAGAAAAACTTCCCATTCTTTCCCCAATTCCATTCTGTTTATAGTAGCTTGGATTCCAGATCCTTTGAATATGTGTCCAGATTTTCGAGACTGGACTTTTCCTTCAAACATCAGAAGAGCCCTGTTGGATCAGACCAGTGAGGGTCCATCTAGTCCAGCATCCTGTCTCACAACTGTGGCTTAACAGTTCCTCTGGAGGGCTAACAACAGGGCAGAGAGGTAAAGGCCTTCATAAGAACATCAGAAGAACCCTGCTGAATCAGACCAGTGGTCCATCTAGTCCAGCCTCCTGTCTCACACAGTGACCAGCCAGTTCCTCTGGAGGGCCAACAATAGGGCAGACAGGGCAAGGCCTTCATAAGAACATCAGAAGAGCCCTGCTGGTTCAGACCAGTGAGGGTCCATCCAGTCCAGCCTCCTGTCTCACACAGTGGTCAACCAGTTCCTCTGGAGGGCCAACAACAGGGCAGAGAGGGCAAGGCCTTCATAAGAACATCAGAAGAGCTCTGTTTGATTAGACCAATAGTCCATGTAGTCCAGCATCCCATCTTACACAGTGGGCAACCAGTTCCTCTGGAGATCCCACAACAGGGCATAGAGGCTGAGGCCTTCCCCTGAGAAGAACATCAGAAGAGCCCTGCTGGATCAGGGTCCATCTAGTCCAGCATCCCGTCTCACACAGAGGCCACCCAGTTCCTCTGGAGGGCCAACAACAGGGCAGAGAGGCCAAGGCCATCCCCTGAGAAGAACATCAGAAGAGCCCTGCTGGATCAAACCAGGGAGAGTCCATCTAGTCCAACCTCCTGTCTCACACAGCAACCAACCGGTTCCTCTGGAGGGCCAACAACAGGGCAGAGAGGCCGAGGCCTTCCCCTGAGAAGAACCTCAGAAAAGCCCTGCTGGATCAGACCAGGGAGGGTCCGTCTAGTCCAGCCTCCTATCTCACACAGTGGGCAGCCAGTTCCTCTGGAGGGCCAACAACAGGGCAGAAAGGCCAAGGCCTTCCCCTGAGAAGAACATCAGAAGAGCCCTGCTGGATCGGACCAGTTATGGTCCATCTAGTCCAGCCTCCTGTCTCACACAGTGACCAACCGGTTCCTCTGGATGGCCAACAACAGGGCAAAGAGGCCGAGGCCTTCCCTTGAGATTGCCTCCTGGCTCTGGGATTCAGAGAGTCAGAGGTTCACCACCGCCTCTGAATGTGTAGGTTAAGAACATGGCATAAGAAGTAATTCCTAAGCCAGAGCTCGTAACCTTCTCTGCGTGCGAATTCCACATTTTAATGACTAGTTGTATAAAGCAGCATTTCTTTTTGTCTACCCTGAATCTGCTCGCCATCTAACCAGCGCTGGCTTTGCCACTCGGCAAGCTAGGTGGCTGCATAGGGTGCTGGCCTTCTGGGGGTACCCCATGTGACTCTGTGACATTATCAGTGCGCTGGGCGGGGAGGGCAGAAGTTAGCCCTGTCTAGGATGTCAGACAGTCTAGGGCCAGCCTAGGGTTGTCAATCCCCAGGTGGGCGCAGGGGATCCCCCAGTTTGGAGGCCCTCCCCCCGCTTCAGAGTCATCAGAAAGCGGGAGGGGGGAGGCAAATGTCTGCTGGGCACTTCATTATCTCCTATGAAGACTGATTCCTATAGGAGATAATGGTAGGGTTGCCAAGTCCAATTAAAGAAAAATCTGGGGACTTTGGGGGCGGAGCCAGGAGACTTTGGGGGTGGAGCCAAGAACAAGGGTGTGACAAGCATAATTGAACTCCAAGGGAGTTCTGGCCATCACATTTAAAGGGACAGCACACCTTTTAAAATTCCTTTCTTCCATAGGAAATAATGAAGTATAGGGGCACCATCTTTTGGGGCTCATAGAATTGGACCCTCTGGTCCAATCGTTTTGAAACTTGGGGGGTATTTTGGGGAGAGGCACTAGATGTTATACTAAAAATTTTGTGCCTCTACCTCAAAAAATAGCCCCCCCCCCAGAGCCCCCAATACCAATGGATGAATTCCCTATTATTCCCTATGGGAATCGTTCTCCATAGGGAATAATAGAATGCCCAGTAGACATTTCCCTCCCCCCCCCACGCTTTCTAAAAGGGGGGAGGGCCTCCAAACCAGGGAATCCCCTGCCCCCTCCCTCTCACACACACACACTTACCAGATCTTCTTCCAGAGAACTCTTGCTGTGAAAGCGAAAGCAAAAGAAAGGGCGGGGCTGTTCTCCCAAGCCCTTCCTGCTCCCTGCCCAGCCTTAAAGGGGCAGACATTTTACAAACGGCTCAGGAGGTCTATAATGAAGCCTACAGGTATGTTCTCCCCCCCCCTCCACCCCCCACCCCCCGCTTCCCACTTCTTGAAGACCGGGAGATGAGGCTGCAAACCCAGGAGACTCCCGCCAGAGCGGGAGGGTTGGGAAGCCTAGATAATGGAGAATTGATCCACAGGTATCTGGGGCTCTGGGGGGGGGGCGTGCTGTTTTTGTGATAGATGCACCAAATTTTCAGCATAGCATCCAGTGCCACTCCTCAAAATACCTTCCAAGTTTCAAAAGGATTGGATCAGGGGGTCCAATTCTATGAGACCCCAAATGAAGGTGCCCCCATCCTTCATTATTTCCAATGGAGGGAAGGCATTTAAAAGATGTGCGGTCCCTTTCAATGTGATGGCCAGAACTCCCTTCGGAGTTCAGTTATGCTTGTCACAACCAGGGCTTTTTAAAAAGCAGGAACGCACAGGAACGCAGTTCCAGCTGGCTTGGTGACGGGGGTGTGGCCTAATATACAAATGATTCCTTGTTGGGCTTTTTCTACAAAAAACCCTGTGTGAAACAATGGTGATGTCAGGGGGTGTGGCCTAATATGCAAATGAGTTCCTGCTGGGCTTCTTCTACCCAAAAAGCCCTGGTCACAACCTTAAGAACAGAAGAGAAGCCATCTTGGATCAGGCCAATGGCCCATCCAGTCCAACACTCTGTGTCACACAGTGGCCAAAAAACCCAAGTGCCATCAGGAGGTCCATCAGTGGGGCCAGGACACTAGAAGCCATACCACTGTTGCCTCCCACAAGCATCACGAATACAGAGCATCTCTGCCCCAGACATAAGAACACAAGAGAAGCCATGTTGGATCAGGCCAATGACCTAGCCAGTCCAACATTCTGTGTCACACAGTGGCCAAAAAACCCAGGGGGCATCAGGAGGTCCATCAGTGGGGCCAGGACAGTAGAAGTCCTCACACTGTTGCCCCTCCCAAGCACCAAGAATACAGAGCATCACTTTCCCCAGACAGAAGAACACAAGAGTAGCCATGTTGGATCAGGCCAAGGGCCCATCCAGTCCAACACTCTGTGTCACACAGTGGCCAAAGAAACCAGGCGCCATCAGGAGGTCTATCAGTGGGACCAGGACTCTAGAAGCCCTCCCATTGTGCCCTCCCCAAGCACCAAGAATACAGAGCATCACTGCCCCAGTCAGTTCCAATAATATACTGCGGCTAATAGCCAGTGATGGACCTCTGCTCCATATGTTTATCCAATCCCCTCTTGAAGCTGGCTATGCTTGTAGCTGCCACCACCTCCTTTGGCAGTGAGTTCCACATGTTAATCGCCCTTTGGGTGAAGAAATGAGACATGTCCCTACTTGCGCACGTTGCTTGTGAAGTTACCACGCATGTAAGAAAATACGAGAATCCAAAGGAGAGTCTACACAAACTACCATACTTAGTTGTAGAACAGTTAACGTAAGCGTGACTTCCACAGTGCTCATTCTCTTGACTAGACGGACGCGAGTGTGCAAGAAGTAGGACGCAGCACAACCTTCACAACTTCCACAGAATAAGGAAGGAGCACTGGGAAGGCAGTCCAACTGCCAACGTGATCCCACCCAACCGAATATGCTTTAATGCTGTTTGGGTTTTAAAACAATTATAACATTTGGATTGCAGGAGACGGCTGTTCAATTATGCACCAGAACCCCGTGCATCATTACACCATCACCTGTGCTTGTGGAGAGCCTGCAAAGGAAATCAAGGAATGAGGAAGTCTCAGGCTGCTAAGAAGCGACAATTTCCTCAGTGTCTCCTGGCTCCACCCCCAAAGTCTCCTGGCTCCACCCCCCAACGTCCCCAGATATTTCTTGAATTGGACTTGGCAACCCTACAGGGCGCAGCATTAGAATATTCCCTTATCTGTTGTTGCTAGAAGCTTCACCAGTTAAGCTTCTGCCTGTCGCAGGACATTTGGACTTGGGAGTCGGCGAGGACCGACAGGGTTATCGCGAGGGAGGTCTTGCAGCTTAGTCATCAGGCAGGAAGGGGAAACATTGTACCAAATTTTCAGTATAGCATCCAGTGTCTCTCCCCAAAATACCCCCCCACACACACACACACACACAAGTTTCCAGAAGATTGGACCAGGGGGTCCAATTCTATGAGCCCCCAAAGAAGGTGCCCCTATCCTTCATTATTTCCAATGGAGGGAAGGCATTGAAAAGGTGTGCGGTCCCTTGAAATGGGATGGCCAGAACTCCTTTCGGAGTTCAATTATGATTCTCACAATATTCCACCCCCAAAGTCCCCTGGCTCCACCCCTGAAGTCCCCAGATATTTCTTCAACTGGACTTGGCACCAGGGGAATCTTGGGAGCCCAGTGGAGGCTCCCAAACAACCTGCGGAATACCATTTGAGGCTGTTTCGAATTGCATAACATGGGAAAATCCTTGCAAGAGGAATGTACGAGAGCCTCACTTTAATCATTGCAGCTTCTAGGAAGCGTTCAGGCTTGATTTTATCTAGAACCCACCGATTTGTCATTTTGCCAGCCCGAAGTATCCATAAAATTCTCCCCCGACACCGCATTTCAAAGGAATCCACTTTCTTCCTCTTAGCTTTCTTCACCGCCCGACTTCCACACCCAGACCTGGTACCGGGGAATCCTATGGCATGAATTAACTTGATCTTGGTTGCTAATTTATTTTTATTTTATTTTATTCAGTTTATTTCAGTTTATATCCCGCCCTTCCCATCGAAGCGGCTCAGGGCGGCTCACAACATAAGATCTAACATAGATTTTGGTTTTAAAAATACATCAATTTACAACAATTCCAACAGTAAAATAATAAAACACGTAAAACAGCGATCTGTCAGAATACTACACTACAACCTTCTATAAAGTTTCCCATGCCAGTTAGTTATAGGCCAGCCGG
This sequence comes from Heteronotia binoei, assembly GCF_032191835.1. NCBI lineage: Eukaryota > Metazoa > Chordata > Lepidosauria > Squamata > Gekkonidae > Heteronotia > Heteronotia binoei. Next base: position 6,834,935 of record NC_083235.1, read on the forward strand.
AAGAGGGCTGTCTTACAGGCCCTGCGGAACTGGCCAAGGTCCCGCAGGGCCCTCGCCTCTTCCAGCAGCTGGTTCCACCAGCAAGGAGCCGTTACCGAAAAGGCCCTGTCCCTGGTGGATTTCAGACGGGCCTCCTTTGGCCCGCGGATAGCAAGCAGATTTTGAGAGCCCGATCTCAGTACTCTCTGGGGAACATGTGGGGAGAGACGGTCCCTAAGGTAGGCAGGTCCTAGGCCATATAGGGCTTTAAAGGTAATAACCAGCACCTTGTACCGGATTCGGTATATTATTGGCAGCCAGTGCAGATCCCGGAGCCCTGGCCGAATGTGCTCCCATCTTGGAAGCCCTAATAACAGCCAGGCAGCAGCGTTCTGCACTAACTGCAACTTCCGGGTTCGGCACAGGGGCAGCCCCATGTAGAGGGCATTACAGTAGTCCAACCTCGAGGTGACCGTTGCATGAATCACCGTTGCTAGATCGTCAAGCTCCAGGAAAGGGGCCAACTGCCTCGCCCGCCTAAGGTGAAAAAATTTCACATATCCCCCCCTCCCCACCGAGGTGGGCTCAGGACGGCTCACACAACCATGCATATACATGATTCAACATGGTAGCACAGCATTAAAACCTTAAAACATAGAATAAACATAAACATAAAATACATAAAAAATGTTTCGGTGCCATGATCTTACATTTCCAATTTTATAGTTCTCTGCATAGCAGATTTTAAGTGCTCCTCTCTGCAGCTGCTATACAGCAGATTGTGGGGGGTGGTTCATATGTTGCCTTAAACGGTAGCGGCTACCAGCAGCCTAGTTCGCAAATGCCTGGTGGAAGAGTGCCGTCTTACAGGCCCTGCGGAACTGTACGAGCTCTCACAGGGCCTGCCCCTGACCTCTTCCGGCAACTCATTCCACCAGCGTGGGGACACTACAGAGAAGGCTCTGGCTCTAGTTGATATTGTAAATTGGCCTGATCCAACATGGCTTCTCTTCTGTTCTTATGTGACACAGAATGTTGGACTGGATGGGCCACTGGCCTGATCCAACAGGGCTTCTCTTATGTTCTTCTGTGACACAGAATGTTGGACTGGATGGGCCATTGGCCTGATCCAACATGGCTTCTCTTATGTTCTTATGTGACACAGAGTGTTGCACTGGATGGGCCATTGGCCTGATCCAACATAGCTTCTCTTATGGTCTTATGTGACACAGAGTGTTGGACTGGATGGGCCACTGGCCTGATCCAACATGGCTTCTCTTATGTTCTTATGTGACACAGAGTGTTGCACTGGATGGGCCATTGGCCTGATCCAACATAGCTTCTCTTATGGTCTTATGTGACACAGAGTGTTGGACTGGATGGGCCACTGGCCTGATCCATCATGGCTTCTCTTATGTTCTTAAGTGACACAGAGTTGTTAGGCCAAATGCCCTCAAAACGAGGTTGGGGAATTAGTTTAATGGACACTTGGCTTTAATAGGAATCTTTTTTATCTATGTATACCAGGCTCAACCATTCAGAGAGTGATGCTCAATAAACTGAACTCTAATTTAATAAAATCAATTGTAATTTATTTGAAACAATAGTTCTTCCACACAAGGTACAAAACAATCACACATTCATACAGATCTAAAGAAATATAGAGAGATCAATAGGGGTACATATAAGGATGAACATACAGGGTGATACTACCTCTCGCAGACTCCAAGGAGGACTCCGATGGCGACGAATGAGGGAATGGGGGATGGACCCGAAACTGATCAGGAATCGGGGATGGATCTATACAGCGGGGTAAGGGGGTTGCTGAATAGAGAACACACCTGTGGGTAGCTAGTCCACAGGTTATATAGAGTCACCTCAGTCCTGAGGGGATGGGAGGTGACTAGGCGGGGTAATGGGAGGTTCTGCTGATGACCAAGAAGGCTGGACATCGGCTAGACCAATGGTGAGTCCAGGGCGACACCTGATTGGGTGTATGCTTCGACCAATGGGCTTCACCTTTATCCTGGGCATCCTGGAAACTTCCAAGTTGCGACAGGGCCTGGGGCGGCTCCAGTGATATCAGTATGGAAATGGTTGGGTGATTGGGATGAGATGGGATTATCTGGGAAGGTGACAATAGGGAATCAGATATGGACCTAGGTATCCCCGGTGTAGACAAAGGGCTTGGATGTGGCAGGAGAGATCCTTCCTCTTTCTCATCATCATCTGGGTGAGAACTGCTGTGCAGGATATTACTGAGTAATTAGGATCAACAGTTGAGCTATTAATCCATTCATAAAACAGATAGGTTGCTTGCGGGCTAAGAATGACTCAAGGTGTGTACATGAGGTTCCCACTAAGAAGGAATGAAGCCCAACCAGGCAGGAAGATGGCTACATGTGGTGTTAGCGAGACACAGTGGCTTCCATGTTTAGCGCTTCAACACCGGTCGCCTGGACAGCTCCTTGGCGGCGTAGCCTCCTCCTCGCCATGGCGGACTCCACGCGGTAGCGGGGAAACGTCCGTGTGCGTCTGCAGACACTCTGTGCCTGTCTCAAGCCCTTATATACTTGGCAGTTGGTACACCTGAGTCCTACATAGTTCCTGGATAGCTTTACTCGCACTCACTGGCCAGGCGGATGCAAGCTCACTTCTCCAGGCGCCCTGGCAACCATGTTTGTGACTACGATTTTATGATAAGAGGGGTCATTTTCTCACAGAGTGTTGGACTGGATGGGCCACTGGCCTGATCCAACATGGCTTCTCTTATGTTCTTAAGTGACACAGAGTGTTGGACTGGATGGGCCACTGGCCTGATCCAACATGGCTTCTCTTATGTTCTTAAGTGACACAGAGTGTTGGACTGGATGGGCCACTGGCCTGATCCAACATGGCTTCTCTTATGTTCTTAAGTGACACAGAGTGTTGGACTGGATGGGCCATTGGCCTGATCCAACATGGCTTCTCTTATGTTCTTATGTGACACAGAGTGTTGGACTGGAGGGGCCACTGGCCTGATCCAACATGGCTTCTCTTATGTTCTTATGTGACACAGAGTGTTGGACTGGAGGGGCCACTGGCCTGATCCAACATGGCTTCTCTTATGTTCTTATGTGACACAGAGTGTTGGACTGGAGGGGCCACTGGCCTGATCCAACATGGCTTCTCTTATGTTCTTATGTGACACAGAGTGTTGGACTGGAGGGGCCACTGGCCTGATCCAACATGGCTTCTCTTATGTTCTTATGTGACACAGAGTGTTGGACTGGATGGGCCACTGGCCTGATCCAACATGGCTTCTCTTATGTTCTTAAGTGACACAGAGTGTTGGACTGGATGGGCCACTGGCCTGATCCAACATGGCTTCTCTTATGTTCTTAAGTGACACAGAGTGTTGGACTGGATGGGCCATTGGCCTGATCCAACATGGCTTCTCTTATGTTCTTATGTGACACAGAGTGTTGGACTGGAGGGGCCACTGGCCTGATCCAACATGGCTTCTCTTATGTTCTTATGTGACACAGAGTGTTGGACTGGAGGGGCCACTGGCCTGATCCAACATGGCTTCTCTTATGTTCTTATGTGACACAGAGTGTTGGACTGGATGGGCCACTGGCCTGATCCAACATGGCTTCTCTTATGTTCTTAAGTGACACAGAGTGTTGGACTGGATGGGCCACTGGCCTGATCCAACATGGCTTCTCTTATGTTCTTAAGTGACACAGAGTGTTGGACTGGATGGGCCATTGGCCTGATCCAACATGGCTTCTCTTATGTTCTTAAGTGACACAGAGTGCTGGACTGGAGGGGCCATTGGCCTGATCCAACATGGCTTCTCTTATGTTCTTCTGTGACACAGAGTGCTGGACTGGATGGGCCATTGGCCTGATCCAACAGGGCTTCTCTTATGTTCTTATTTTCTTATGAGTGTGCTCTGGGGTCATCCTTCCTGAGCTAAGACAAAAATGGGTGAGCCAGAGGCTAAAAATTTGCGAGCTGGCTCATGCTAACTCAGCTGAGAGGCAAGACTGGGCCACAGCCCCTGATATCCCCTTTGTTTCACACAGGGCTTTTTTTGCAGAAAAAACGCAGCAGGCAGAGCCAGCATGTGGGAGTCGGCGAGGTAGGTGGCCATCTAGGGCGCCACCTCGCTGTGGGGGTGGCAGCGGAGGCAGGCGCCCCCTCCCTGTCCCCGCTCGTGCCAAGGCAGCTTGTTTCAGGGGGAGCTGGCTGGGCAACCGCTGCCCGCACGCAGGGCCAGTGGTAGTCTTTCTGGCGCCCTAGGCAAATCACTCACTAGCCCCCCCCCCCCCAATTATTAAAAAATATAGGGAAAATGAAGAGCGCCAAACTTGAAACTTTTCACATTTTTAATGTACTGGTTTTTTAATTTTAATTTTTCCAAAAAAACAATGTGATACATTATAAAAAAGAATGGTGAGAAGAAGTGCTTGCCGGCCACGCCTGGAAGGGTAGTGGTGGGATAGGATGAGGTGGGAGGCCAAGTCGCACATCGGGGATGGGGGGGGGTGGCTTTGCTTTGCTGAGGACAGCTTGGTGATGGGAGACGACAAGGTGTCACGTTCCCAGGGTGCAGGCAGGCAGGAGTCCAAAGCCAGTCCAAGGTCAAAGTCCAGAAAGTCAAGCAGGAGCCAAGTCACCAATGCAGAATCACAAACGGGAATCAGAAGTCAATGTCCAAAAGCCAAAAGGTCAGGGTGCCAAGGAAATCAAGCAGGGCAGGATCAGGAAGGAGCGTGGATGCAAGCCAGAGAATAGACTTGTTGCTTCCACAAGGTTACCAGGTCCTGGGTGGGAGCTATACGGGAGTCTCAATCAGCCTGTTCCCTGGGTGGCAGCGACTCTGCTAGAACTCAGGGCTGAGAGATCTGAAGCATCGGAGTGCCTCAAGTCTTCGCTCTGAAAGTTCTTTCCAGAGCCTGCTTCGAACTCTTGAGATGGGAGGAGGAGAGCTTGGAGGAGATTGATCGTCAACAGCTGACACTGGTGCCTGGAGAGTGATTGATGGGCCAGCTGCTGTTTGTTCAGCTGAGGAACTGGCTGGCAACTCTTCCAGGTCTGTTAACCCTTCCAGCTCCTCCTCGTCAGGGCTCATGACAGAAGGTGACAGTGGTCAGGAGCCAGAGTCATGGGTCGGAGAGGGGGCGCCCAGTGGTGCTCCCCAGGCCAGGTGGCGCCCTAGGCGACTGCTTACTTTGCCTAGTCTCACACACCGGCCCTGACTGCACCCTGGGGCGGCAGAACCCCTAACGCTGGGCCTGCCAGCAGGAACTCCTTTGGCTATTAGGCCACAGCTCCTGACATCACCATTGTTCCACACAGGAGTTTTTTTGTAGAAAAAGCCCCAGCAGGAACTCATTTGCCTATTAGGCCACACCCCCTGTAGCCAAGCAAAGCCAGCCAGAATTGCGTTTCTGTGCGTTCCGGCTCAAAAAAAGGCCCCGCTTACACAGAGGAATCTCTTCTCCCTCCTTCATGGCTGCCGTTCCCAGCATCAGCCTGCGTCTGGTTTCTTGTTTACAGTCCCCTTTTGGTTGATGATTAAGCCAAGGAATGAGAAAACCTTTAACAATTTCCGTTTCTTCATCGTCAGCCTTAAGGTTGTACAAGTCCCTGTTAGTCATTACTTTTGTCTTCTCGATGCTCAGCTGTAGCCTTTTCTCTAACCTTCCTCAGCAGTCATTTCAGAGAGTCACTGTTTCCTCCAGGTAACGCGCTGTCGTCTGCATATTTCAGATCGTTGATGTTCCTTCCATCGATTGTCACTGCACCTTCGTCTAAAACAGGGGAGGCCAAACTGTGGCTTGGGAGCTACGTGTGGCTGTTTCACACATCTTGTGTGGCTCTCGAACCCCCCACCCCCACCCCATAGGCCGGCTTGGAGAAGGCATCTCTCTCTTGAAATCACTTCTCCAAGGCAAGCCAGCTGGTGGTTTGGAGAATGCATTTCAAGTTAAAGTTGCTTTCTTTCTACCACTCTCTCCCTCATCAGTCCCCTATTTCTTTCCAGAGCCAGTTTGCTGTAATGGTTAAGTGTGCGGACTCTTATCTGGGAGAACCGGGTTTGATTTCCCCACTCCTCCACTTAACAGCTGCTGGAACGGCCTTGGGTCAGCCATAGCTCTTGCAGGAGTTGTCCTTGAAAGGGCAGCTGCTGTGAGAGCCCTCTCAGCCCCACCCACCTCACAGGGTATCTGTTGTGGGGGAGGAAGATACAGGGGATTGTGAGCCGCTCTGAGACTCTGATTCAGAGAGAAGGGCGGGGTATAAATCTTCAGTCTCCTTCTCCTTCCCTCCCTCCCTCCCTCCCTCCCTCCCTCCCTCCCTCCCTCCTTCCTTCCTTCCTTCCTTCCTTCCTTCCTTCCTTCCTTCCTTCCTTCCTTCCTTCCTTCCTTCCTTCTCTCAAGCATCTGACGTTCATGCCTTGCGGCTCTCAAACACCTGACATTTATTCTATGTGGCTCTTACGTTACGCCAATTTGGCCACTCCTGATCTAAAACCAATCTGGTTTTCCTTGTGATATCTTCTGCAGATAGAGCAAAGGAAAAGGGTGATAAAAGCGCATCCTTATTTGATGCCCTTGCCAAGTGGAAACCATTCTGTTAATCCATATTCAGTCCCAACAGCGGCTTCTTGTCCAGATTGCAGGTCGTGTATCACAGCCATCAGACGCTTTGGCACACCCGTTCCTTTTAGCTCTTCGCAACCCACACCGTCAAAAGCTTTGCTGGGATCTATGCAACACAAGCTGGTTTTCTTCTAAAATTCTCTCATATACTCTAATGCCCAGTGCATATTTGCAATATGATCTCTAGCACCTCTAGAGACCCTGAGTTCGTTTCTGAGATTGGTTTGCCAAGTCCAGTTCAAGAAATATCTGGGGACTTTGGGGGTGGGGCCAGGAGACTTTGGGGGTGGAGCCAAGAGACATTGGGGATGGAGCCAGGAGCAAGGGTGTGACAAGCATAATTGAACTCCAAAGGGAGTTCTGGCCATCCCATTGAAAGGGACGGCCCCCCTTTTCAAGGCCTTTCCTCCTCAGGAAATAATGAAGGACAGGGGCACCTTCTTTGGGGCTCATAGAATTGGACCCCCTGGTCCAAACTTTTTGAAATTTGGAAGGTATTTTGAGGAGAGGCATCGGATGCTATGCTGCAAATTTGGTGCCTCTACCTCAAAAAACAGCCCCCCCCAGAGTCCCAGATACCCGTGGATCAATTCTCCATTATGCCCTATGGGAATCAGTCCCCATAGGGAATAATGGAGTGCCCAGCAGACATTTCCCTCCCCCCCCCCGGCTTTCTAATAACCCTGAAGTGGGGGGAGGGCCTCCAAACCAGGGGATCCCCTGCCACCACCTGGGGATTGGCAACCTTCCTTCCGTCCTCCTTTCCTTCTTTAGGGGGAGGGACGGTGGCTCAGTGGTAGAGCATCTGCTTGGGAAGCAGAAGGTCCCAGGTTCAATCCCTGGCATCTCCAAAAAAGGGTCCAGGCAAAGAGGTGTGGAAAACCTCAGCTTGAGACCCTGGAGAGCCGCTGCCAGTCTGAGAAGACAATACTGACTTTGATGGACCGAGGGTCTGATTCAGTAGAAGGCAGCTTCATATGTTCCTTCCCTCCCTTAAACCTCTGACGTTCATGTCTTGCAGCTCTCAAACATCTGACATTTATTCCATGTGGCTCTTGCATTAAGCAGGTTTGGCCACCCCTGGTTTGAGATATCCTGGGCTATCTAGGTCAGGAAAGGAAAGGTCCCCTGTGCAAGCACCAGTCGTTTCCGACTCTGGGGTGACGCTGCTTTCACGTTTTCACGACAGACTTTTAAAGGGGTGACTTGCCCTTGCCTTCCCCAGTCATCTACACTTCCACCCCCAGCAAGCTGGGTCCTCATTTGACCGACCTCGGAAGGATGGAAGGCTGAGTCAACCTCGAGCCGACTACCTGAAAACCCAGCTTCCGCCGGGGATCGAACTCAGGTCGTGAGCAGAGGGCTCCAACTGCAGTACTGCAGCTTTACCACTCTGCGCCACGGGGCTCTCTATATCTAGGTCAACACATGGTTAAAAATAGTTCCACTGTTTTCCTTTGTGTTTTAGACAGTTCTGTCGTGTTAAAAACAAAGTTCTGATTCAAGGTTGTGACCACTGTGTGACGGAGGAGGAAGAGGAGGAGTTTGGATTTATACCCCACCCTTCACTACCAGAAGAGTCTCAGAGTGGCTTACAATCTCCTTTCCCTCCCTCTCCCCACAACAGACGCCTAGGGTTGCCAAGTCCAATTCAAGAAATATCTGGGGACTTTGGGGGTGGAGCCAGGATCAAGGGTCTGACAAGCATAAATGAACTCCAAAGGGAGTTCTGGCCATCACATTTAGAGGGACGGCACACCTTTTAAATGCCTTGCCTCCGTTGGAAATAATGAAGGATAGGGGCACCTTCTTTGGGGGCTCATAGAACTGGGCTCCCTGGTCCAATGTTTTTGAAACTTGGAGGGTGTTCTGGGGAGAGGCACTGGATGCTATGCTGAAATTTTGGTGCCTCTACCTCAAAAAACAGGGGGCCCCCAGAGCCTCAGATAACTGCAGATCAATTCACCATTCTACCCTGGGCCATGGAAATCAGACTCCATAGGGAATAATGGAGTGCTCGCTTCCCTCCACCCAGCTTTCTGATGACCTTGAAGCAGGGAGAGGGCCTCCAAACCGGGGGATCCCCTGTCCCCACCTGGGGACTGAAGAAACGAAAAGAGAATCACAGTAGGAAGTAGCAGGAGAAATAAAGCACCAGGCTTCCGTGATTACCAGCCTCCAACAATAACAACCACAGAAACTTAACAAAAGCTTATATAAAATGAAATGATGATTAAAGTAGAATCAATGCAATGAGAGCCAGTTTGGTGTCGTGGTTAAGTGGGAGACTCTTATCTGGGAGAACTGGGTTTGATTCCTCACTCTTCCACTTGCACCTGCTGGAATGGCCTTGGGTCAGCCATAGCTCTCGCAGAGCTGTACTTGAAAGGACAGCTTCTCTCTCAGCCCCACCGACCTCACAGGGCTTCTGTTGTGGGGGAAGAAAGGAAAGGCGATTGTAGGGCGCTCTGAGACTCTGTCCTTGAAAGGGCAGCTTCTGGGAGAGGAGGAGGAGGATATTGGATTTATATCCCGCCCTCCACTCCGAAGAGTCTCAGAGCTCTGTCAGCCCCACCCACTTCATGGGATATCTGTTGTGGGGGAGGAAGGGAAAGGAGATTGTGTGAGCCGCTCTGAGACTCTGAGATTTGGAGTGGAGGGTGGGATATACATCCAATATAATCATCATGTCTGGGGGTCTGGTGTTTGTTAGTTTATGTTAACTGGGCTGAAAAAAACAAAGAAGGGCAACTAAGTTGAAATAGCAGATTGAGGTCCATGTACTAAACCCATTAAGTTTCCTGGGTGTGAAGTGCGATAAATGAGAGTCTATTGTAATACCAGACCCCAACTCGTAACTCTTTTAATCTGCTAAAAAAAATTTCCGTGACTCTGCATACTAACTCTCTTTCCGCTTTCTCTATATTTAGGGCGGCCTGCCATTCCATACCATTGACTGACAAAGCGTGCTTCTAGCTAGTGCCGACTCAGGTGTGCCCTTATCCTTCATTACTTCTAATGCAGGGAAGGCATTTAAAAGGTGTGCGGTTCCTTTAAATGTGACGGCCAGAACTCCCTTTGGAGTCCAAATGTGCTTGTCACAACTTTACTTATGGCTCCACCCCCAATGTCTCCTGGCTCCACCCCCAAAGTCCCCAGATATTTCTTGAATTGGACTTGGCAACCCTATTACTAACTCTCTGCCCCCTTTCTTTATATTTATTTTCCCCATTCCATCCTATTGTCTGACGAAGTGTGCTTCCAGCGTCCGAAAGCTTCCATTCTGAATAGAACTTTGTTGGTCTTAAAGATGCACTTGTCTACTGCTTTGCTGAATAAAACTTTGCTGGTCTTAAAGGTGCACTTGTGTACCGCTTTGTTGAATAAAACTTTGTTGGTCTTAAGGGTGCACTTATCTACCGCTTTGTTGAATAAAACTTTGCTGGTCTTAAAGATGCACTTGTCTACCCCTTTGTTGAATAAAACTTTGTTGGTCTTAAAGGTGGACTTGTGTACCGCTTTGTTGAATAAAACTTTGTTGGTCTTCAAGGTGCACTTGTCTACCGCTTTGTTGAATAAAACTTGGTTGGTCTTAAAGGTGAACTTGTCTACTGCTTTGCTGAATAAAACTTTGTTGGTCTTAAGGGTGCACTTATCTACCGCTTTGTTGAATAAAACTTGGTTGGTCTTAAAGGTGGACTTGTCTACCGCTTTGTTGATTAAAACTTTGTTGGTCTTCAAGGTGCACTTGTCTACCGCTTTGTTGAATAAAACTTGGTTGGTCTTAAAGGTGAACTTGTCTACTGCTTTGCTGAATAAAACTTTGTTGGTCTTAAGGGTGCACTTATCTACCGCTTTGTTGAATAAAACTTTGTTGGTCTTAAGGGTGCACTTATCTACCGCTTTGTTGAATAAAACTTGGTTGGTCTTAAAGGTGAACTTGTCTACTGCTTTGCTGAATAAAACTTTGTTGGTCTTAAGGGTGCACTTATCTACCGCTTTGTTGAATAAAACTTTGTTGGTCTTAAGGGTGCACTTATATACCGCTTTGTTGAATAAAACTTGGTTGGTCTTAAAGGTGAACTTGTCTACTGCTTTGCTGAATAAAACTTTGTTGGTCTTAAGGGTGCACTTATCTACCGCTTTGTTGAATAAAACTTGGTTGGTCTTCAAGGTGCGCTTGTCTACCGCTTTGTTGATTAAAACTTTGCTGGTCTTCAAGGTGCACTTGTCTACCGCTTTGTTGAATAAAACTTGGTTGGTCTTAAAGGTGAACTTGCCTACCGCTTTGTTGAATAAAACTTTGTTGGTCTTAAGGGTGCACTTATCTACCGCTTTGTTGAATAAAACTTTGTTGGTCTTAAGGGTGCACTTATCTACCGCTTTGTTGAATAAAACTTGGTTGGTCTTCAAGGTGAACTTGTCTACCGCTTTGTTGATTAAAACTTTGTTGGTCTTCAAGGTGCACTTGTCTACCGCTTTGTTGAATAAAACTTGGTTGGTCTTCAAGGTGCACTTGTCTACCGCTTTGTTGATTAAAACTTTGCTGGTCTTAAAGATGCACTTGTCTACCCCTTTGTTGAATAAAACTTTGTTGGTCTTAAAGGTGGACTTGTGTACCGCTTTGTTGAATAAAACTTTGTTGGTCTTCAAGGTGCACTTGTCTACCGCTTTGTTGAATAAAACTTGGTTGGTCTTCAAGGTGCACTTGTCTACCGCTTTGTTGAATAAAACTTGGTTGGTCTTAAAGGTGAACTTGTCTACCGCTTTGTTGAATAAAACTTTGTTGGTCTTAAGGGTGCACTTATCTACCGCTTTGTTGAATAAAACTTTGTTGGTCTTAAGGGTGCACTTATCTACCGCTTTGTTGAATAAAACTTGGTTGGTCTTCAAGGTGAACTTGTCTACCGCTTTGTTGATTAAAACTTTGTTGGTCTTCAAGGTGCACTTGTCTACCGCTTTGTTGAATAAAACTTGGTTGGTCTTCAAGGTGCACTTGTCTACCGCTTTGTTGATTAAAACTTTGCTGGTCTTAAAGATGCACTTGTCTACCCCTTTGTTGAATAAAACTTTGTTGGTCTTAAAGGTGGACTTGTGTACCGCTTTGTTGAATAAAACTTTGTTGGTCTTCAAGGTGCACTTGTCTACCGCTTTGTTGAATAAAACTTGGTTGGTCTTAAAGGTGAACTTGTCTACTGCTTTGCTGAATAAAACTTTGTTGGTCTTAAGGGTGCACTTATCTACCGCTTTGTTGAATAAAACTTTGTTGGTCTTCAAGGTGCACTTGTCTACCGCTTTGTTGATTAAAACTTTGTTGGTCTTCAAGGTGCACTTGTCTACCGCTTTGTTGAATAAAACTTTGTTGGTCTTAAGGGTGCACTTATCTACCGCTTTGTTGAATAAAACTTTGTTGGTCTTAAGGGTGCACTTATCTACCGCTTTGTTGAATAAAACTTGGTTGGTCTTCAAGGTGCACTTGTCTACCGCTTTGTTGATTAAAACTTTGCTGGTCTTAAAGATGCACTTGTCTACCCCTTTGTTGAATAAAACTTTGTTGGTCTTAAAGGTGGACCTGTGTACCGCTTTGTTGAATAAAACTTTGTTGGTCTTCAAGGTGCACTTGTCTACCGCTTTGTTGAATAAAACTTGGTTGGTCTTAAAGGTGACCTTGTCTACTGCTTTGCTGAATAAAACTTTGTTGGTCTTAAGGGTGCACTTATCTACCGCTTTGTTGAATAAAACTTTGTTGGTCTTCAAGGTGCACTTGTCTACCGCTTTGTTGATTAAAACTTTGTTGGTCTTCAAGGTGCACTTGTCTACCGCTTTGTTGAATAAAACTTGGTTGGTCTTAAAGGTGAACTTGCCTACTGCTTTGCTGAATAAAACTTTGTTGGTCTTAAGGGTGCACTTATCTACCGCTTTGTTGAATAAAACTTGGTTGGTCTTAAAGGTGAACTTGTCTACTGCTTTGCTGAATAAAACTTTGTTGGTCTTAAGGGTGCACTTATCTACCGCTTTGTTGAATAAAACTTTGTTGGTCTTCAAGGTGCACTTATCTACCGCTTTGTTGATTAAAACTTTGCTGGTCTTAAAGATGCACTTGTCTACCCCTTTGTTGAATAAAACTTTGTTGGTCTTAAAGGTGGACTTGTGTACCGCTTTGTTGAATAAAACTTTGTTGGTCTTCAAGGTGCACTTGTCTACCGCTTTGTTGAATAAAACTTGGTTGGTCTTAAAGGTGACCTTGTCTACTGCTTTGCTGAATAAAACTTTGTTGGTCTTAAGGGTGCACTTATCTACCGCTTTGTTGAATAAAACTTTGTTGGTCTTCAAGGTGCACTTGTCTACCGCTTTGTTGATTAAAACTTTGTTGGTCTTCAAGGTGCACTTGTCTACCGCTTTGTTGAATAAAACTTGGTTGGTCTTAAAGGTGAACTTGCCTACCGCTTTGTTGAATAAAACTTGGTTGGTCTTAAAGGTGAACTTGTCTACTGCTTTGCTGAATAAAACTTGGTTGGTCTTAAAGGTGAACTTGTCTACTGCTTTGCTGAATAAAACTTTGTTGGTCTTAAGGGTGCACTTATCTACCGCTTTGTTGAATAAAACTTGGTTGGTCTTCAAGGTACACTTGTCTACCGCTTTGTTGATTAAAACTTTGTTGGTCTTCAAGGTGCACTTGTCTACCGCTTTGTTGAATAAAACTTGGTTGGTCTTAAAGGTGAACTTGTCTACCGCTTTGTTGAATAAAACTTTGTTGGTCTTAAAGGTGCACTTATCTACCGCTTTGTTGAATAAAACTTTGTTGGTCTTAAGGGTGCACTTATCTACCGCTTTGTTGAATAAAACTTGGTTGGTCTTCAAGGTGCACTTGTCTACCGCTTTGTTGATTAAAACTTTGTTGGTCTTCAAGGTGCACTTGTCTACCGCTTTGTTGAATAAAACTTGGTTGGTCTTCAAGGTGCACTTGTCTACCGCTTTGTTGATTAAAACTTTGTTGGTCTTCAAGGTGCACTTGTCTACCGCTTTGTTGAATAAAACTTGGTTGGTCTTAAAGGTGAACTTGTCTACTGCTTTGCTGAATAAAACTTTGTTGGTCTTAAGGGTGCACTTATCTACCGCTTTGTTGAATAAAACTTGGTTGGTCTTCAAGGTGCACTTGTCTACCGCTTTGTTGATTAAAACTTTGTTGGTCTTCAAGGTGCACTTGTCTACCGCTTTGTTGAATAAAACTTGGTTGGTCTTAAAGGTGGACTTGTCTACTGCTTTGCTGAATAAAACTTTGTTGGTCTTAAGGGTGCACTTATCTACCGCTTTGTTGAATAAAACTTGGTTGGTCTTAAGGGTGCATTTATCTACCGCTTTGTTGAATAAAACTTGGTTGGTCTTAAGGGTGCACTTATCTACCGCTTTGTTGAATAAAACTTGGTTGGTCTTAAGGGTGCACTTATCTACCGCTTTGTTGAATAAAACTTGGTTGGTCTTAAGGGTGCACTTATCTACCGCTTTGTTGAATAAAACTTGGTTGGTCTTAAGGGTGCACTTATCTACCGCTTTGTTGAATAAAACTTGGTTGGTCTTAAGGGTGCACTTATCTACCGCTTTGTTGAATAAAACTTGGTTGGTCTTAAGGGTGCACTTATCTACCGCTTTGTTGAATAAAACTTGGTTGGTCTTAAGGGTACACTTTTCTATTGTCTTGTTGAATAAAACTTTGCTGGTCTTAAAGGTGGACTTGTCTACTGCTTTGATGAATACAACTTGGTTGGTTTTCAAGGTGCCGCTGGACTCCTGCTTTGTTCTACTGCTTGAGACCAACCCGGCTGCCCGCCTGGATCCTTCCTCTTGCAATCTACTCGGGGTTGGTTAACCTGGGCCACACTCTGCTTTACTGAACAGAGCCCCCCCCCTCCCCCAATCCACGCTGACAACGGCTGCGCCAATGAGATCACCCCCTCTGACAGTGTGGCTGAGAAGGGGCTGAAGGAGGGGGTGGGGCTGAGAACCTTTCCAAACAGCTGGGACCACTTCGCGTCTGGGGTTTGTTGACTTCCCCGCTCGGCAAACACCAGATAAATCCCGGAGTGCAAATTCGTCTGGGCCGTGCCAGAGACAAATGGATTCCATGTGCGCTGAGTAATGCGGGAGGAAGGGAGGGGGAGGCGTGGGCCCAGAGAGTGCTGTGGAATCTGTTGCCCCTTGTCTCGGAACAACTCTTGCACAAGAACATTTCATGCAATCTTGGCTCCGGTGCAACGGGCACGGCCTAGCGGGGGACGGTGGAAACCCCCCAAGTAGGGTTGCCAATCCCCAGGTGGGGGCAGGGGATCCCCGGTTTGGAGGCCCTCCCCCCCGCTTCAGGGTCATCAGAAAGCGGGGGGGGGGGACGAAATGTCTGCTGGGCACTCCATTCTTCCCTGTGGAGACTGATTCCCATAGGGTATAATGGAGAATTGATCCACGGGTATCTGGAGCTCCAGAGGGGCTGTGTTTTGAGGGAAAAGCACCACACTTTCAGAATTGCATCCGGTGCCTCTCCTCAAAACACCTCCCCTAGTTTCAAAAAGATTGAACCAGGGGGTCCAATTCTATGAGCACCAAAAGAAGGCACCCCTCTCCTTCATTATTACCAGTGGAGGGAAGGCACTGAAAAGAACATAAGAACATCAGAGAAGCCATGTTGGATCAGGCCAATGGCCCATCCAGTCCAACACTCTGTGACACACAGTGGCCAAAAATTTATACACACACACACACACATATATATATACTCACTGTGGCTAATAGCCACTGATGGTTCTCTGCTCCATATTTTTATCTAACCCCCTCTTGAAGCTGGCTATGTTTGTAGCCGCCACCACCTCCTGCGGCAGTGAATTCCACATGTTAATCACCCTTTGGGTGAAGAAGGACTTCCTTTTATCTGTTCTAACCCAACTGCTCAGCAATTTCATCTAATGCCCACGAGTTCTTGTATCGTGAGAAAGGGAGAAAAGTAATTCTTTCTCTGCCTTCTCCATCCCATGCATAATCTTGTAAACCTCTCTCATGTCACCCCGCAGTCGACGTTTCTCCAAGCTAAAGAGCCCCAAGCGTTTTAACCTTTCTTCATAGGGAAAGTGTTCCAAACCTGTAATCATTCTAGTTGCCCTTTTCTGCACTTTTTCCAATGCTATAATAATCCTTTTTGAGGTGTGGTGACCAGAATTGCACACAGTATTCCAAAAGAGACCGCACCATCGATTTATACAGGGGCATTATGATACTGGCAGGAGTGGGGCCCCTTTAAATGTGATGGCCAGAACTCCTTTTGGAGTTCAATCGTGCTTGTCACACCCTTGCTCCTGGCTCCACCCCCAAAGTCTCCTGACTCCACCCCCAAAGCCCCCAGATATTTCTTGAATTGGACTTGGCAACCCTACCCCCCAAGCGGGCAGGTTTTCTTTGCCTCCGCCTCTGGTTTTCTCAAGAGAAGGGAGGCGAGTTTCTTGGAGGCTCCCACGCACGGGGCCCCAACCAGAAGGCAGATGAAATACGAGCATGGCGAGTAGGGGGACCCCTTCAGCGCCTCGCCTCGTTCCTGACATCCCTCGTGTTGGGATTATAATTTCCTGCCTGGCTAATCGGTTCCTCATGGCCTCCGTTTGCGCTTTCCATTCCCGCCGGTGCTCAGGGCCAAATGAAATTCCTTGACTTCGCAACCTGACACGGCACATCCATATAGCTCATGGCGGCACGTGACCTCCGTCTGCCGATGTCTGAATCTGCGCATCAGGGCCGCGCGGACAGTAAACAGATTTCCCCCTGCACACGCGAGGGGTCCTTGCAAACTTGAGCTTTTGCAGAAAAATCTGGTACCTTTAAAAAAATACATCGGAGGGGGTTTAAATTAACCCGCCCAAATGACCCCCAAGCGGGGCCGGCCTTAAGAGCCCCAAGGCATAGAGTGGTAAACTGCGGTACTGCAGGCCAAGCTCTGCTCACGATCTGAGTTCGATCCCGGCAGAAGCTGGGTTCAGGTAGCCGGCTCAAGGTTAGCCTTCCATCCTTCTGAGGTCGGTAAAATGAGTCCCCAGCTTGCTGGGGAGAAAGTGTAGAAAGTGGGAAGGGCGGGATATAAATCCTAAATAAATAAAAAATAAATAAAAATAGATGTCTGGGGAAAGCAATGGCAAACCACCCTGTAAAAAAGTCTGCCGTGAAAACATCGTGAAAGCCACATCACCCCAGAGTCGGAAACGACTGGTGCTTGCACAGGGGGCTACCTTGACCTTTAGAGGAAGTGGACGGAGAATGATAGAATCCCAGAGCTGGAAGGGGCCCTAGAGGCCATCTAGTCCAACCCCCTGCTTGAAGCAGCATCGGCCTATGGAATCCCCATCAGGAGCCTTTTCTCTCTCCCCCAAAATCTGAGAATTCGGAGGCATTAAAATGGAGTTGATAAGCAGTAGATTCAGAATGGACAAGAGGAAATACTTCTTTACACACAGATAGGGTTGCCAAGTTCTCTTCAAGTCCCGGCAGGGGACTTTTGTGGGTGCGCTTTGCACACACGCGCCAAAATGTTGTCACCCGGAAGTGACGTCATCAAAATGGTGGCGCGCACACGGGCTGCTCTAGGCATTTCCGGGAAAACTCTATGGTTTTCCCAGATGCTCTAGCCATTTGGGAAGTTGACACTCTATGGTACCCATCATCTGAGAAAACCATAGCGTTCCCCTAGAAAAGCCTAGAGCGCCCCGCATGTGTGACGCCATTTTGATGACAGCACTTCTGGGTGACGTCATCGCGATTTCCATAGGGTATAATGGAGAATTGATCTGCAGGTATCTGGGGCTCTGAGGGGTGCTGTGCTTTGAGGTAGAAGCACCAAATTTTCAGCATAGCATCTGGTGCCTCTCCTCAAAACACCCGCCAAGATCCAAAAAGATCAGACCAGGGGGTCCAATTCTATGAGTCCCCAAAGAAGGTGCCCCTATCCTTCATTATTTCCAATGGAAGGTAAGGCCAGAACTCTCTTTGGAGTTCAATTCTTCTTGTCGCACCCTTGCTCCTGGCTCCACCCCTAGTGTCTCCTGGCTCCACCCCCAGAGTCTCCTGGCTCCACCCCCAAAGTCCCCAGATATTTCTTGAATTGGACTTGGCAACCCTACTGTGATCACACACACACACTAAATAATCCACTTTCAATCCTATTCAGTGCACTTTCCAACTGGATTTTACTGCGTGAAAGGCCACGTATCCAGTTGGAAAGCACATTGAAAGTTGATTGTTTAGCTAGTCCTGCCGCTAGGCAAGCTAGGTGATTGCCTAGAGTGCTGGCCTTCTGAGGATGCCGATATTGTCGGCCATAGCTCTCGCATAATTGTTGTTGAAAGGGGGGCAGCTTCTGGGAGACTCTCTCAGCCCCACCCGCCTCACAGGGTGCCTGTTGTGGGGGAGGAAGATAAAGGAGATTGTGAGCCGCTCTGAGACTCTTGAGATTCAGAGTATGGGGTGGGATATAAATCCAATATCTTCTTCTTAGAGAGCCAGTTTGGTGCAGGGGTTAAGTGAGTGGACTCTTATCTGGGAGAACTGGGTTTGATTCCCTGCTCCTCCACTTGCAGCTGCTGGAATGGCCTTGGATCAGCCATCGCTCTGGCAGAGGTTGTCCCTGAAAGGGCAGTTTTTATCAGAGCTCTCTCAGCCCCACCCACCTCACAGGGTGTCTGTTGTGGGGGGAGAAGATATGGGAGATTGTAAGCCGCTCTGAGTCTCTGTCCTGGAAAGGGCACCTCACAGGGTGCCTGTTGCGGGGGAAGAAGATATAGGAGATTGTCAACCGATTGTAAGGAGAGAAGGGCGGGATATGTCTACAGTCGTCTGCTTCTTCTCAAGAGCCCTTCTGTTGGAAATAAAACCTTGCTTGTCTTCAAGGTGCCGTTAAGACTCCTGTTTATTTCTGCTTTGCTCGGGAACTATTTGCTGAAGAAGTGGATATGAATGAGGAGAGCGGGGCGGGGTGGGGGTGGAATCCAGGATGTGGGGGCAGGCAGGGGATGTGTGGGGGAGGAGCGGGGCTGGGGATACTTTTGTAGGGAGAAGCCATCCACCTACACGGCCTCCTCCATCAGATTTGGCTAACAGCCCAGCCTAGATCTTTTGGTACCTTTCCCAAATCCACTCCTTTCTCCAGCTCTTGGGGGGGGGGGGGGACAGTTTCTGCCTGAATGAAACCCCCTGGGCAGAGAGGAAGGAAATAGCTGGGCCCGAATCTGTTTCCAATTAAGCCTCTTCTTCCCTCCAGCCAGTAATCGAGGAAATGTGATCGCTGGTTCCTTCTGGAGGGAAAAAGGGGCGTCTTGGTCCATCCCCCCCACCTCTCTGACCCCTTCCTGACTTCCCCAATGGTGGCCAGAAGAAGGCCTGATCCGGGATGCGTCATCCACGGCCCATCTTGGCCAGTCTTCGCAAAGACGATTCTTTTCCCCTTTTTCCCTCTGGAGGGCCGGAAGAGCCAAGTTCTTTTTTTTCACACGTCTTGAATTGGGATGGGATGAACTCTCGAGCCCCGTGTCTGTGCGGGTTGTTTTTTGGACACGGGATTCCAAGTGGGGTTTGGGGACACTCGGGAGGGTTGCCAGACTCTCCACGCACGGCCTGGAGACCTTTCAAAATGATAGTCTCCAGATGTCAGAGATCGGCTTCCCTGGAGAAAAGGGCTGCTTTGGAGAGGGGGCTCTGTAGCTTTGGACCGCATTGAGGTTCAGGGATGCCAGCCTCCAGGTGAGACCAGGGGATCCCCTGGAACTCCAGCTGCTTTCCAGACTACAGAGATCAGTTCCCCTGGAGGAAAGGGCTGCTTTGGAGGGGGGACTCTGTGGCATTTGAACCCTGCGGTCTGGAGAGGAGCTGGAATTCCAGGGGATCCCCAGGTCCCACCTGGAGGCTGGCATCCCTGAACCTCAGTGGGGCACAAGGCCACAGAGTCCCCCCTCCAAAGCAGCCCTTTCCTCCAGGGGAACTGATCTCTGCAGTCTGGAGAGGAGCTGGAATTCTGGGAGAACAGCAAGCCACACCTGGAAGTTAGCAACCCCACATGATCCATCAAAGGCCGTCCAGCTCTTTTGCAATAATCTTCCAAGTCTGCTATATCTGTGGGCCTCCGATTCACACCCCTCCACCAGGGCGGGCACGACAGCCCACACAGCTTCAGCCAGGTTTCTTCCCCTGCCCTGGAGGCAGCCACCCAGAGTTCTGGGTTTTTTCACTTCTCTTCTCTTTGGCTTGTGCTGGAAGTTGATTTGTGTTTCTTGGAACTGGCCAGGACGTGGATTCCTGGGAGAAAGAACACTCTTGTGCTGCCAAAATAGGAAAGGGGGGTGCAAGAATAAGAGAACTTCCCCTTGCTGATCAAGACCTGACCACCTAAGACGGGGTGGCCAAACTGGCTCGGGAGCTACGTGTGGCTCTTTTGCAGATATTGTGTGGCTCTCCAAGCCAAGCCAGCCAGCAGCTTGGAGAATGCCTTTAAAGTTTGCTTTCTTTCCACTTCTTCTTCCCCATCTATTTTCCTCCCTCCTTCCCTCCCTTCTTCCCTTCCTTCCTCCCTCCCTCCTTCTCTTCCTCCCTCCCTCCTTCCCTTTCTTCCTTTCTCCCTCCCTGCCTCCCTTCTTCCTTCCTTCCTCTCTCCTTTGCTTCCTTCCTTTCTCCCTCCCTTCTTCCTCCCTCCCACCCTCCCTTCCTCCCTCCCACCCTCTCTTCCTCCCTCCCACCCTCCTTCCCTTCCTCCCTCCCACCCTTCCTTCCTCCCTCTCTTCCTCCCTCCCTCCCTTCTTCCTTCCTCCCTCCCTCCTTCCCTTCCTTTCTCCCTGCCTTCCACCCTTCCTTCCTCCCTGCCTCCCTCCCTCCTACCCTCCCTCTCTTCCTCCTTCCCTTCCTTCCTTTCTCCCTCCCTCTCACCCTTCCTTCCTCCCTGCCTCCCTCACTTTCTCCCTCCCTCCTACCCTCCCTTCCTCTCTTCCTCCCTCCCTCCTTTCCTTCCTTCTTCCTTTCTCCCTCCCTTCCTTCTTCCTCCCTCCCTCCCTCCTTCTTTTCTCCCTCCCACCCTGCCTCCCTCCCTTCTTCCTCCCTCCCTCCCTTCCTTCCTTCCCTCTCTCCCTGCCTCCCTCCCTTCTTCCTCCCTCCCTCCCACCCTTCCTTCCTCCCTTCTTCCTCCCTTCCTTCCTCCCTCCTACCCTCCCTCCCCTCCCTGTCTTCTGGCTCTCAAACCTCTGACATTCATGTCATGCAGTTCTCAAATATCTGACATTTATCCTACGTGGCTCTTACGTTAAGCAAGTTTGGCCACCCCTGCCATAGGGTCAACCCTTCAAAACGGCCATTTTCTCTAGGAGAACTGATCTCCGTCAACTGGAGTCTGAAGATCAAGAATGTAATCAATGAGATCAAGAACGTTAGAGCGATTCCTCAGTGGAACAGGCTTCCTCCTCGGGAGGTGGTGGGCCCTCCTTCCTTGGAGGTTTTTCAACAGAGGCTAGAGGGCCATCTGACAGTGATGAAGATCCTGTGAATTTAGGGGGAGGTATTTGTGAGTTTAGAGCGATTCCTTAGTGGAACAGGCTTCCTCCTTGGGAGGTGGTGGGCTCGCCTTCCTTGGAGGTTTTTCAACAGAGGCTAGATGGCCATCTGACAGCAATGAAGATCCTGTGAGTGTAGGGGGAGGCGTTTGTGAGTTTCCTGCATTGTGCAGGGGGTTGGACTAGATGGCCCTGGAGGTCCCTTCCAACTCTATGATTCTAACCCCAGGAGATCTCCAGCCACCACCTGGAGATTGGCAACTCAAGTTTGTGCCATTACTTCCTTTCAACTCAAAGCACCCAGGATTCCCCCCTTTTAAGAATCCCCCTTTGCAGACAAGAAACAAACCCCGTTTTGTCCAGGTGCCTGAAGCGGAGACGGCATCATCCATCACGCGCTGCTTGCCAGGGAAAAGAGACGGGCCCTGCAAGCACCACCGTAGACCACGTTCCTGTGGGTTAGGAATAGGCAGAGGTTTGTTTGCAACATCTGAACAAGGCCTGGAGTGTCTCTCTGCTGAGAGATCCTGGGAGCGGGATCGTTCTGAATTGAGCAAGAATCAGCCGTTTGGAAATTTCAGCCGTTTGGAAACTTACTGAGGCTGCCTTAAAAGGAGCCTGGTGCAAGACAGAAAAGAGAATGCACATTTTTGGACTGGCATGAGGGAGGGGTTCGACTCGCTTGTCTTGTTACATATGAGAATCCACGTTGCTACCGATGGTGTCCCTGCCTGGCTCACTGCAGCCTGAAGGACGAGCTCGGAGACTTGGGAAGGAGCATCCGAATCCAAACTGCCCTGCTCCAATCACAGGCCCCCGGCTAGTTCGAATGACCCAATCACGTGTTAGCACGGTGTAATGTAATCTGCCTATGAAGATCTGCGGTGGGAAGTTTAACTGGCCAGGATTGGACCTAGCCAGGTAAGGGGGGTGTTCCGGGAGATGTATATAATCAGGGACCCAGCCACACTGTGTTGTCTTTGTGATGTACTAGCCAATAAAGCATGTTGTCTTCTAAACGTCTCGGAACTCAGTGCATTATACTGGCGACGAAGGTGGGATCCTAGCCAGGTCTGTGGGCAGCTAGTTCCCCCGTCCGGAAACTGCTGACCTGGCTTGAGATGAAGAAGGCAACATGCTTTATTGACTAGTACATCACAGAGACCGGGTCCCCAATTTTATACATCTGGAGAAAAAGTCCTATGAGGAAAGGTTGAAGGAGCTGGGCATGTTTAGCATGGAGAGGAGGCAGCTGAGAGGTAATTGGATCACCATCTTCAAGTACTTGAAGGGCTGTGATATAGAGGATGGTGTGGAATTATTTTCTGTGGCCCTGGAAGGTAGGACCAGAACCAATGGGTTGAAATTAAACCAAAAGAGTTTCCGACTCAACATTACGAAGAACTTCCTGACCATTAAAGCGGTTCCTCCTTGGGTGGTGGTGGGCTCTCCTTCCTTGGAGGTTTTTCAACAGAGGCTAGATGGACATCTGACGGCAATGAGGATCCTGTGAATTTAGGGGGAGGTGTTTGTGAGTTTCCTTCATTGTGCAGGGGGTTGGACTAGATGACCCTAGAGGTCCCTTCCAACTCTATGATTCTATCTCCCAGAACAACCCCCTTACCTGGTCAGGTCCAGTCCTGACCAGTTAAACTTCCTGCCACAGATCTTCATAGGAAGATTGCATTTAGTCCTTATGTCCGGCGACCTGCAGTTTGAACATATGAACATATGAAGCTGCCTTCTACTGAATCAGACCCTGGGTCCATCAAAGTCAGTATTGTCTTCTCAGACTGGCAGCGGCTCTCCAGGGTCTCAAGCTGAGGTTTTTCATGCCTATTTGCCTGGACCCTTTTTTGGAGATGCCAGGGATTGAACCTGGGACCTTCTGCTTCCCAAGCAGATGCTCTACCACTGAGCCACCGTCCCTCCCGGTGGTTTCCCACCGGTCACCTCCGCGCTCACGCTGTGTTGTAAATTCAGGGACCAAATCACAAGAAACAACACTCCTCACCCATCCCCAGTTCAAGAAACATATCAATTTCGCACACAGCTTTCCCCGCGGTCACATTCCTCATCTCTGTGCAGCGTCCGTCGGATTTCCCACTATCTGCGCCGGAGTTACAGGAAATGTCACGGCTTTTGCGTAGCAAACGTTAACTGCTAGAACCCAGTTTACGTTTGCTACGCAAAAGCCGGGGCACTTCCTGCAACTCCGGCGCAGATAGCGGGAAATCCGACGGACGCTGCGCGGAGAAGAGGAACGTGACCACGGGGTAAGCTGTGTGCGAAATCGGTCATAGCCTTTCAAAGAAGCAGGTGGCCTTCGTTCCCTGCTCGGCCTCCTAGGTTCGATCTGGGGAACCGGAGCGGCTGCTGTTGCCGCAGGGGCTGCCGGTTTCTCATTGTGGGGCAAAGGCAGAAGTAGGGTTGCCAATCCCCAGGTGGGGGCAGGGGATCACCCGGTTTGGAGGCCCTCCCCCCGCTTCAGGGTCGTCAGAAAGCAGGGAGAGGGAAGGGAACTCTATTATTCCCTATGGAGATTTATTCCCATAGAAAATCATGGAGAATTGATCTGCAGGTATCTGGGGCTCTGGGGGGGGGCTGTTTTGGGGGGGTAGAGGCACCATATTTTCAGTATAGCATCTAGTGCCTCTCCCCAAAATACCCCCCAAGTTTCAAAAGGATTGGACCAGGGGGTCCAATTCT
The DNA here is from genome assembly GCF_032191835.1 of Heteronotia binoei. NCBI lineage: Eukaryota > Metazoa > Chordata > Lepidosauria > Squamata > Gekkonidae > Heteronotia > Heteronotia binoei. The sequence continues at coordinate 6,858,834 of NC_083235.1, forward strand.
ATGAGCCCCAAAATAAGGTGCCCCTATCCTTCATTATTTCCTATGGAAGGCATTGAAAAGGCGTGCCGTCCCTTTAAGTGTGATGGCCAGAACTCCCTTTGGAGTTCAATTATGCTTGTCACAGCCTTGATCTTGGCTCCACCCCTAATGTCTCCTGGCTCCACCCCCAAAGTCTCCTGGCTCCACCCCCAAAGTCCCCAGATATTTCTTGAATTGGACTTGGCAACCCTAGGCAGAAGAGCACTGTCCGGTGCCTGCAGCCACTTCGGGTGCGAGACACAACACACAGGAACCCAGCGGGCCCCATTCCCCAGTCTTGTTAGTGCAGCCACCGACCATGCTGTACTCAATAAAGAGCTCGTTAACACTACCACCTCGCCTCTTCGGTGCCTAAGAACCCACTATATCAAGGGTGGCCAACGGTAGCTCTCTGGATGTCTTTTTGCCTACAACTCCCATCAGCCCCAGCCATTGGCCATGCTGGCTGGGGCTGATGGGAGTTGTAGGCAAAAAAAAAACATCTGGGGAGCTACCGTTGGCCAACCCTGCACTATATGATATGTCTGTTCAGCCTCCGCAGGGCTCCCAACCTCCAGGGAATGACTGGAGATTTCCTAGAATTACAGCAAGTCTCTAGGCAACAGAGATCAGTTCGTCTGGCCACTTTCGGAGGTAGACTTTATGGTGTTATAACTCATTAAAGTCCCTCCTTTCCCCAAACCCCAACCTCCTCAAGCTCCAATCCCCACTCCCAAAATTGGCCCCTGGGCTCCGTTGTTGGCCCCCCAGAGGAACTGGGTGGCCACTGTGTGAGACAGGAGGCTGGACTAGATGGACCTTCATTAGTCTGATCCAGCAGGGCTCTTCTGATGTTCTTCTCAGGGGAAGGCCTCAGCCTCTCTGCCCTGTTGTTGGCCCTCCAGAGGAACTGGCTGGCCCCTGTGTGAGACAGGAGGCTGGACTAGATGGACCTTCATTAGTCTGATCCAGCAGGGCTCTTCTGATGTTCTTCTCAGGGGAAGGCCTCAGCCTCTCTGCCCTGTTGTTGGCCCTCCAGAGGAACTGCCTGGCCCCTGTGTGAGACAGGAGGCTGGACTAGATGGACCTTCATTAGTCTGATCCAGCAGGGCTCTTCTGATGTTCTTCTCAGGGGAAGGCCTCAGCCTCTCTGCCCTGTTGTTGGCCCTCCAGAGGAACTGCCTGGCCCCTGTGTGAGACAGGAGGCTGGACTAGATGGACCTTCATTAGTCTGATCCAGCAGGGCTCTTCTGATGTTCTTCTCAGGGGAAGGCCTCAGCCTCTCTGCCCTGTTGTTGGCCCTCCAGAGGAACTGCCTGGCCCCTGTGTGAGACAGGAGGCTGGACTAGATGGACCTTCATTAGTCTGATCCAGCAGGGCTCTTCTGATGTTCTTCTCAGGGGAAGGCCTCAGCCTCTCTGCCCTGTTGTTGGCCCTCCAGAGGAACTGCCTGGCCCCTGTGTGAGACAGGAGGCTGGACTAGATGGACCTTCATTAGTCTGATCCAGCAGGGCTCTTCTGATGTTCTTCTCAGGGGAAGGCCTCAGCCTCTCTGCCCTGTTGTTGGCCCTCCAGAGGAACTGCCTGGCCCCTGTGTGAGACAGGAGGCTGGACTAGATGGACCTTCATTAGTCTGATCCAGCAGGGCTCTTCTGATGTTCTTCTCAGGGGAAGGCCTCAGCCTCTCTGCCCTGTTGTTGGCCCTCCAGAGGAACTGCCTGGCCCCTGTGTGAGACAGGAGGCTGGACTAGATGGACCTTCATTAGTCTGATCCAGCAGGGCTCTTCTGATGTTCTTCTCAGGGGAAGGCCTCAGCCTCTCTGCCCTGTTGTTGGCCCTCCAGAGGAACTGCCTGGCCCCTGTGTGAGACAGGAGGCTGGACTAGATGGACCTTCATTAGTCTGATCCAGCAGGGCTCTTCTGATGTTCTTCTCAGGGGAAGGCCTCAGCCTCTCTGCCCTGTTGTTGGCCCTCCAGAGGAACTGCCTGGCCCCTGTGTGAGACAGGAGGCTGGACTAGATGGACCTTCATTAGTCTGATCCAGCAGGGCTCTTCTGATGTTCTTCTCAGGGGAAGGCCTCAGCCTCTCTGCCCTGTTGTTGGCCCTCCAGAGGAACTGGCTGGCCCCTGTGTGAGACAGGAGGCTGGACTAGATGGACCTTCATTAGTCTGATCCAGCAGGGCTCTTCTGATGTTCTTCTCAGGGGAAGGCCTCAGCCTCTCTGCCCTGTTGTTGGCCCTCCAGAGGAACTGCCTGGCCCCTGTGTGAGACAGGAGGCTGGACTAGATGGACCTTCATTAGTCTGATCCAGCAGGGCTCTTCTGATGTTCTTCTCAGGGGAAGGCCTCAGCCTCTCTGCCTTGTTGTTGGCCCTCCAGAGGAACTGGGTGGCCACTGTGTGAGACAGGAGGCTGGACTAGATGGACCCTCCCTGGTCTGATCCAGCAGGGCTCTTGTGATGTTCTTCTCAGGGGAAGGCCTCAGCCTCTCTGCCCTGTTGCTGGCCCTCCAGAGGAACTGGCTGGCCACTGTGTGAGACAGGAGGCTGGACTAGATGGACCCTCACTGGTCTAGGGTTGCCAATCCCCAGGTGGGGGCAGGGGATCCCCCGGTTTGGAGGCCCTCCCCCCACTTCAGGGTCGTCCAAAAGCGAGGGGAGGGGAGGGAAATGTCTGCTGGGAACTCTGTTATTCCCTATGGAGATTTATTCTCATAAAAAATCATGGAAAATTGATCCACGGGTATCTGGGGCCCTGGGGGGGCTGTTTTTTTAGGTAGAGGCACCAAATTTGCAGTATAGCATCTAGTGCCTCTCCCCAAAATATCCCCCGAGTTTCATATAGATTGGACCAGGGGGTCCAATTCTATGAGCCCCAAAAGAAGGTGCCCCTATCCTTCATTATTTCCTATGGAAGGAAGGCATTGAAAAGGTGTGCCGTCCCTTTCAATGTGATGGCCAGAACTCCCCTTGGAGATCAATTATGCTTGTCACAGCCTTGATCTTGGCTCCACCCCTAATGTCTCCTGGCTCCACTCCAAAGTCTCCTGGCTCCACCCCCAAAGTCCCCAGATATTTCTTAAATTGAACTTGGCAACCCTACACTGGTCTGATCCAGCAGGGCTCTTGTGATGTTCTTCTCAGGGGAAGGCCTCAGCCTCTCTGCCCTGTTATTGGCCCTCCAGAGGAACTGGCTGGCCACTGTGTGAGACAGGAGGCTGGACTAGATGGACCCTCACTGGTCTGATCCAGCAGGGCTCTTGTGATGTTCTTCTCAGGGGAAGGCCTCAACCTCTCTGCCCTGTTGTTGGCCCTCCAAGAGAACTGGTTGGCCACTGTGTGAGACAGGAGGCTGGACTAGATGGACCCTCACTGGTCTGACCCAGCAGGCTCTTCTGATGTTCTTCTCAGGGGAAGGCCTCAGCCTCTCTGCCCTGTTGTTAGCCCTCCAGAGGAACTGGTTGGCCACTGTGTGAGACAGGATGCTGGACTGGATGGACTCTCACTAGTCTGATCCAGCAAGGCTATTCTAATGTTCTCAGGGAAAGGCCTCGGCCTCTGTGCCCTGTTGTTGGCCCTCCACAGGAAGTGGTTGGCCACTTTGGAGACAGGAGGATGGACTAGATGGACTCTCACTGGTCTGATCCAGCAGGGCTCTTCTGATGTTCTTCTCAGGAGAAGGCTTTGGCCTCACTGCCCTGTGGTTGATCCTCCAGAGGAAGTGGTTGGCCACTATGTGAGACAGGAGGCTGGACTAGATGGACTCTCACTGGTCTGATCCGGCAGGGGTCTTGTGATGTTCTTCTCAGGGGAAGGCTTCAGCCTCTCTGCCCTGTTGTTGGCCCTCCAGAAGAACAGGTTGGCCACTGTGTGAGGCAGGATGCTGGACTAGATGGACTCTCACTGGTCTGATCCAGCAGGGCTCTTCTGATGTTCTTCTCAGGGGAAGGCATCGGCCTTTCTGCCCTCTTGTTGGCCCTCCACAGGAAGTGGTTGGCCACTGTGTGAGACAGGAGGCTGGACTAGATGGACCCTCCCCAGTCTGATCCAGCAGGACTCTTCTGATGTTCTTCTCAGGGGAAGGCCTTGGCCTTTCTGCCCTGTTGTTGATCCTCCAGAGGAACTGGTTGGCCACTGTATTACACAGAAGGCTGGACTAGATGGATGCTCCCTGGTCTGACCTAGCAGGGCTCTTCTGAGGTTCTTCTCAGGAGAAGGCCTAGGCCTCTCTCCCCTGTTGTTGGCCCTCCAGAGATAACCTTTTTGCAGAAAAAGCCCTGCAGGAACTCATTTGCATATTAGGCCACACAACCTGATGCCAAAGTATAATAAAAAATAGACATCAACCTGCCAACAAAAGTCCAAATAGTCAAAGCGATGATATTCCCAGTAGTAATGTATGGCTGAGCGTTGGACCATAAGGAAGGCCGAGTGCAGAAGAATAGACGCTTTCGAGCTGTGGTGCTGGAGAAGACTCTTGAGAGTCCCTTGGACTGCAAGAAGATCCAGTCAGTCAGTCCTAAGGGAAATCAACACAGACTTTTCCCTGGATGGTCAGATGCTGAAGCTGAAGCTCAAATACTTTGGCCCCCCAATGAGAAGACCCTGATGCTGGGAAAGACAGAAGACAATGGAAGAAGGGGATGGCAAAAGAGGAGATGGCTGGACAGCGTTACTGATGTAACTAACATGAACTTGAGCAGACTTCGGAGGATGGGGGAAGACAGGAGGGCCTGGCGTGACTTTGTCCATGGGGTCGCAAAGAGTCGGACTCGACTGTGCGACTGAACAACAACAACAACCTGATGCCAAGCCAGCTGGAACTGCGTTCCTGTGCGTTTCTTGCGCATGCAAAATTTTAAAAATTCTCTCTCATGTCTTCCTTCTGTCATCCCTTTCTTAACGGGAAAGTCCCAGACTCTTGAGCCTTTCCTCCAAGGGAAAGAGCTCTATGCTTCTTGGCATTCAGTTCCAAGCCTAGAACAGCCAGCTGTCTATGGGAAAAAGAAAACATTTAGTCTAACACAGGCCAAATTCAGGGCTGGGGGGGAGCAGTGGAACACTGCCCTGGCTAAAGAAAAGGTCCTGTTCTGACCCCAGCACTTCCAATAACAAAGCTGTGCCAAATGTAGGGATGAGCTGTGGAAAAGGTTTATCTTTGTCCTGGCTTCCAACCCGGGTTGAATTCAGGCCCCAGTGCCCTCCATTTCCCCGGCCACCACAATTCCGTTGGCCCTGGGCCACCCCACTCAATCCTTCTAATGCCCGTAATCTTGGTCTGCCTCAATTGAATAATTAGGACTCTGTCAGTGGCTGTAGAGATATGAGCCCTTCAAGCGTCTGCATGGAATTTTGGCCTGGGCTGGGGTGCTGTGGCCAAGGGGCGGTCCCAGTGGTGTGCAATTAATAACTTCCCTTTTATTTGCAAAATGAACAGCTGGGCTGTCACATTCCGAGCTGCGGTTTTCTAGCTGTGGCTGGCTGCAAAACCCCAGTCCCTGTATCATCACCCATCAGTTCCCAGGAAGAAGAAGAAGAAGATATTGGATTTATCTACCACCCTCCACTCTGAAGAGTCTCAGAACGGCTCACAATCTCCTTTCCCTTCCTCCCCCACAACAGACACTCTGTGAGGTAGATGAAGATATTGGATTTATATCCCGCCCTCCACTCCAAAGAGTCTCAGAGCAGCCCACAATCTCCTTTCCCTTCCTCCCCTACAACAGACACCCTGTGAGGTAGATGAAGATATTGGATTTATATCCCGCCCTCCACTCCGAAGAGTCTCAGAGCGGCTCACAATCTCCTTTCCCTTCCTCCCCCACAACAGACACCCTGTGAGGTAGATGAAGATATTGGATTTATATCCCGCCCTCCACTCCAAAGAGTCTCAGAGCGGCTCACAATCTCCTTTCCCTTCCTCCCCCACAACAGACACACTGTGAGGTAGATGAAGATATTGGATTTATATCCCGCCCTCCACTCCGAAGAATCTCAGAGCGGCTCACAATCTCCTTTCCCTTCCTCCCCCACAACAGACACCCTGTGAGGTAGATGAAGATATTGGATTTATATCCCACCCTCCACTCCGAAGAGTCTCAGAGCGGCCCACAATCTCCTTTACCTTGCCCCCCACAACAGACACCCTCTGAGGTGGGTGGGGCTGAGAGGGCTCTCCCAGCAGCTGCCCTTTCAAGGACAACCTCTGCCAGAGCTATGGCTGACCCAAGGCCATTTCAGCAGGTGCAAGTGGAGAAGTGGGGAATCAAACCCGGTTCTCCCAGATAAGAGTCCGCACACTTAACCACTACACCAAACTGGCTCTTGGAGGTATATTTGGAGGCTAACACCAGACTGGCTTGTTGGTTTAACGCAACCCTTTGCTGACTTGGGGCTAGCACACGCCAGTGTTCAAAGAAAGTACCGATAGTGTGCCATTGGATGGACCAGGGGTGTTGAACTCATTTGTTATGAGGGCCGGAACTGACATAAATGAGACCTTGTCGTGCCGGGCCATGTGTGTCGTAAAGCGAAATGCCAGGAAGCAGATATATAAACTTTGTAAAGGACGCGGACAAACACAATGGAAGATTTATTTAAAACCTGGTTCTCTCAGATAAGAGCCTGCACACTTAACCACTACACCAAACTGGCTCTCAAGAGTATTGTAGATGTTTTCTAATAATGATCACTTTACAGAAGACGGGAGAGCGTTTATGAGGCCTAACCTGGACCCATATTCACATGCTAGTGCAGGGATGGCCAAACTGTGGCTCTTTCACACATATTGTGCGGCTCTCCAGGCCCCCACAGCCCCATTCACTAACTTGGAGAAGGCATTGCTCTCTTTAAATCACTTCTCCAAGTCAAGCCAGTCAGCAGCTTGGAGAATGTATTACGTTTAAAGTGGCTTTATTTCCACCTCTCTCTCCCTTCTCCCTCCCCCGTTTGCTTTCCTTCCTTCCTAAGGAAGGAAAGCAAACCCGGACTCCCGTAAATATACCCGGACTCCCACGCATCCGAGGATTTGTTTTTGTGCGTCGCATCAGGTGGAGTCAGCTGCCCATATATTTCTTCATTGTCCTATGTATGATGAAGAGAGGCAGCAGCTGCTGATACCCTTTCTCTCACATTTTAAACCATTGGCAAATTATCGTAAATATGCCAAGGAACGATTGATGAAGCTTTTATTGGCTGACAATTATGATTCCGTTTCACGCAAGGTTGCTAGGTATTGTTATCTGGTACTTAAAAAGCGTAGATCGTACTGTAAGTTGAGTCGTTAGTGAAGGATTCGTTCGGTCCGGAATTTTAGGAATCATGGCTGTAATTGTCTATTGCCATGTTCTTATATTGTATTGTCTTATATTATTTTGTATGCTGGTCTTACGACTGTTTTAATAAAACTTTCCTTCCTTCCTTGCGGCTCTCAAACATCTTGATAGTCAAGTCTTGCGGCTCTCAAACATCTGCCTTTTGTTCTGTTTCGCTCTTACGTTAAGCAAGTTTGGCCAACCCTGTGCTAGGGGATGCCTTCCGATTTTGGGCCATCATTGCTGGGCCACAAGGAAAGAAACGAAAGGAAACGTCCCCTGTGCGAGCACCAGTCGTTTCCGACTGGGGTGACGTTGCTTTCACAACGTTTTCACGGGAGACTTTTTATGGGGTGGTTTGCCATTGCCTTCATCTACCCTTTTCCCCCAGCAAGCTGGGTACTCATTTTACCAACCTTGGAAGGATAGAAGGCTGAATCAACCTGGAGTCGGCTACCTGAAAACCCAGCTTCTGCTGGGGATCAAACTCCGGTTGTGAGCAGAGCTTAGGTCTGCAGTACTGCAGCTTTAACACTCTGCGCCACGGGGCTGGGCCATAAAGAAAGCCAAAAAGAAGATGAGAGTCAAAAAGGAAACCAGACATATCACAGCTCGATGGACCTTCCAGCTTGTTAGAAGCGCGCTCTCTGGAGTGAGACAGGAAGGAAGGAAGGCAGCTCTCCTCTGAAACCTGTTATGACTGTTCCAGTCAGCAGTCCTTGCAGAGATAAGAGACCTGGGGACGGTGCGCATCAGCCTCTGTGGTCAGGCGGGGGAAATTCTGATACCTGGTGTGAATTATCGGGGGGATGTAGTGGGTACATCATCTAAGATGTGGTTTTTGCTGAGCAGCATCTGCGAGCTTCGTTTGTTTGCACGGAGTTGCCAGATACAGACTGAGGGGAAAGTCCTGTTGCTTGAGAAATGGCAATTTCATAAGTATTTTTACCGCGACGCCCCCGGAATCAAGAGAGAAGAGGCTTCTGATGCAATTTTCCTACCAGAAAGGAGGAGAGCACTCGCAAGGTGTGAAACTGGAGATTTGATGCACAGGGTTGGGGCTAAGTCCATTTGGTGCCTGAGAAGTAAAATCCGTATGATCCCAACGCTGCAACCAGTTAACAAGAGTGTCATCTGCCAGGGAGATCTAGCTCTTAAACTGGATGGCCCAGGCTAGCCTGCTCTGGTCAGATCTCTGAAGCTAAGCTTTTTCTTCTTCTCCAGGCCAGAATTGCCAGAAATCCTGAAAGGGTGGGGGCCTTGCCCATCTGAGCATGGAGCAGGTATCACTGAAAGTGTATTAAAAAAGGTAAAAGTCGTCCCCTGTGCAAGCACCAGTCGTTTCCGACTCTGGGGTGACGTTGCTTTCATAACGTTTTCACGGCAGACTTCATAAGGGGTGGTTTGCCATTGCCTTCCCCAGTCATCTACGCTTTCCCCCCTAGCAAGCTGGGTCCTCATTTGACCGACCTCAAAAGGATGGAAGGCTGAGTCAACCATGGGCTGGCTACCTGAACCCAGCTTCCGCCGGGGATTGAACACAGGTCATGAGCAGAGAGTTCAGACTGCAGTACTGCAGCTTTACCACCAGGGGGAGGTATTTGTGGACTTCCTGCATTGTGCAGGCGTTGCACTTGATGACCCTGGAGGTCCCTTCCAACTCTATGATTCTATGATTGTAAGCAGGGTTGACCCATTTCATACCTGGATGGGACACCACCAAGAAAGTGCAGGGTTGCTAGGCAAAAGAGGCAATGGCCAACCATCGCTGTGTATCTCTGGCCATGACCTGAATGGCCAAATCTCATCAGATCTTGGAAGCTAAGAAGGGTCGGCCCTGGATAGTAACTGGAGGAGAGACCACCAAGGAAGTCCAGGGTTGCTGTGCAGAGGCAGGCAGTGGTAAACCACCTCTGATCCTCTCTTGCCTTGAAACCCTATGCAGGGGTGTCAAACATGTGTCCTGGGGGCCGAATCAGGCCCCCAGAGGGCTCCTATCAGGCCCCCGAGCAACTGGCTGTCATCTGCTTCCTTCTCCCTATCTCTTGTTTCCTTCTGCATCACAGCTTGCACAGAATCGCACAGAAGCTACAGAGCAAAGCCTCTGTTTTCTCCGTTGGCTGACCAGTGCATGAAACCACTTATGTACAAAAGCTCACAATGCCCAGCTGTTTTATGTTTTCCGCTGGGTCTTAGGCTCAAGGCATTGACCGTGGGATTTTTGTCATGAATGTCTATAAATCAAAAGTAGGTTTTCAGCTTTCAGATACACACCTGAACAGCATACTCAAGACTGCTACCACACAGACATTGTCTCCAGATTTTGATACAATAATTCAGAGCAAGAAGTGGCAGTTATCAGAAACTGTTACATAAACAAAATATTGCAAGAGGGCTAATCTTTTAGGTATATCTTAAGTTTTTTTTTAAAAAAAAACTTTAATTGTGTTTGTCTGTGGCCTTTATAAAGTTTATATCTTCACTTCTTGGCATTACCTTGGCATTGGAGAGGGACGGTGGCTCAGTGGTAGAGCATCTGCTTGGGAAGCAGAAGGTCCCAGGTTCAATCCCCGGCATCTCCAACTAAAAAGGGTCCAGGCAAATAGGTGTGAAAAACCTCAGCTTGAGACCCTGAAGAGCCGCTGCCAGTGAGTAGACAAGACTGACTTGGATGGACCCAGGGGCTGATTCAGTATAAGGCAGCTTCATATGTTCATATGTACCTTTTATGCGCAGCCCGACAAGATCTCCTTTATATCTGATCCAGCCCTCATAACAAACGAGTTCGACACGCCTTCCCTACAGCGTCACCATAAGTTGGCTACAACTTGGCCTCATTTTCCACCACCGCCAATCTACCAGAAGTTTGTTACAAAGGAAGTCTCATCTGTCCAGCAACTGAGCAGTTTCTGTCCATAGATCAAGATGGGAAGCTGCGTTTGTCTGTCTGTGGCAGTCAGGACACTTTTTGAGCAGGAACACAGTTCTGGCTGGTTCCGTGTCAGGGGCCGTGGCCTAATATGCAAAGTAGTCCGTGCGATGTGATGACGTCATGCGGAAGTGACGTCATCATGCTGGTGAAGTCGCGCACAGCCGCTCTAGGCATTTCCTGGAAAACTCTATAGCTTTCGCGGATGCTCTAGCCATTTGGGAGGGGAAAACTCTATGGTACAATATAGTGCGACATCGCCGGTAAAGGTACTAAAGGTAAAGGTAGTCCCCTGTGCAAGCACCAGTCATTTCCAACTCTGGGGTGACGTTGCATCACAACGTTTTCACGGCAGACTTTTTACGGGGTGGTTTGCCATTGCCTTCCCCAGTCATCTACACTTTCCCCCCAGCAAACTGGGCACTCATTTGACCGACCTCGGAAGGATGGAAGGCTGAGTCAACCTGGAGCCAGTTTGGTGTAGTGGTTAAGTGTGCGGACTCTTATCTGGGAGAACCGGGTTTGATTCCCCACTCCTCCACTTGCACCTGCTGGAATGGCCTTGGGTCAGCCATAGCTCTGGCAGAGGTTGTCCTTGAAAGGGCAGCTGCTTTGAGAGCCCTCTCAGCCCCATTCACCTCACAGGGTGTCTGTTGTGGGAGAGGAAGGTAAAGGAGATTGTGAGCCACTCTAAGACTCTTCGGAGTGGAGGGTGGGATATAAATCCAATTTCTTCTTCTTCTTCTACCTGAACCAGCTTTCGCTGGGATCGAACTCAGGTTGTGAGCAGGCGGCTCCGACTGCAGTACTGCAGCTTTACCACTCTGCGCCACGGGGCCCTTTGGGCACAGGGGACTCCTTTACCTTTTTATCCAAATACTAGCCAGGGGTGACTTTGCTTAGCTTCCAAGATCAAACAGGATCAGGTTAGCCTGCACAATCCGGTCAAGGCTATAACAATTACCATTTTTAAAAAAATGGCCATAAAACTCTCTGATGCTACTGAGCCTTTGTCGTGCCAAGGAATGCCAATGCAACGGCCGAATCTTCCTCATGTAGCTGAAGCCAGGGACACAAAACCGGTTTCAGCCCATTTTCAGCCTTCTCAAAAAGCACTTTCATCCGCTCGCACGCTTACGCTTACGTCACTGGAGTTTTCAAGTGGAAAGAAAGCTGTGATTGCCGCCGAAGCGATGTTATCAAATTGCCCCAGACTGTGAGCCTTAAACTCTTCGGTTTCTAGTCTTTCAGGGGAAAAAGTCTATCACATTTGCCCCTTCCCCCTGCACAGGAAGCTGGCGAGCTCGGTTTTCTCATTTCCTCTTCTTGGATACCAGAGAAGGCCAGCTCCAGCAAACTGGTCGGACTAATTTTTTGTTCTTTTTTCTTTTTTTCTATTTGGGGGGAAATAGTGGGGTGATGTGCGTCTGTCTGTGAAGCCTGTTGAACTTCCTGTGTATGGCGGCTTTCACTTTCCCTGATCAAGGCAAGGAAAGTCCTAGTTCTACCCCGCTAGTCTCACGAGAAATCAAGTGGAAGGATAGTTTCAGGGGGGACCACGTTGATCTGAAGTAGAAGGGAAAAGGGAAGGAAAGGGCCCCTGTGCAAACACCAGTCGTTTCCGACTCTGGGGTGACGTTGCTTTCACAATGTTTTCATGGCAGACTTTTTACGGGGTGGTTTGCCATGGCCTTCTCCAGTCATCTACGCTTTTCCCGGACGCTCTAGCCATTTAGGTACCATAGAGTTTTCCCCTCCCAAATAGCTAGAGCGTCAGGGAAAACCACAGAGTTTTCCTGGAAACACCTAGAGCGGCTGCCATGCTACATCACCGGTAAAGGTACTAAAGGTAAAGGTAGTCCCCTGTGCAAGCACCAGTCATTTCCGACTCTGGGGTGACGTTGCTTTCACAACGTTTTCACGGCAGACTTTTTATGGGGTGGTTTGCCATTGCCTTCCCCAGTCATCTACGCTTTTCCCCCAGCAAGCTGGGGACTCATTTGACCGACCTCGGAAGGATTGAAGGCTGAGTCAACCTCAAGCCGGCTACCTGAAAACCCAGCTTCCGCCAGGGATCGAACTCAGGTCATGAGCAGAGCTTAGGACTGCAGTACTGCAGGCGGCAGATTTAAACCCCACCCTTCTCTCTGAATCAGAGACTCAGAGCGGCTTACAATCTCCTATATCTTTCCCCCCGCAACAAAGACCCCGTGAGGTGGGTGGGGCTGAGAGGGTTCTCATGGCAGCTGCCCTTTCAAAGACAATTCCTGCGATAGCTATGGCTGACCCAAGGCCATTCCAGCAGGTGTAAGTGGAGAAGTGGGGAATCAAACCCGGTTCTCCCAGATAAGTGTCCGCACACTTCATCGCTACACCAAACTCTCATTAGCACTTATAAGAGAATACGGTATAAACTTCCAAGAATTGAAGCTCCCTTTGACAGACATGACACATTTAGAGTCCAGTCCTTTAAGACCAGCAAAGCTGTACTCAAGGTGTGAGCTTTCGTGTGCGCTCACACTTCCTCAGATACGTCGAAGTGGAAGTTAACAGTTCATATATAGAGACGTAGATGAACAGCAAATTAGCAAAATGAGCGGTTTGCCACATGCAAACAATGGCCCAACAGCAATGACAAGTTAAGTTTGGGAGGGACGGTGGCTCAGTGGTAGAGCATCTGCTTGGGAAGCAGAAGGTCCCAGGTTCAATCCCCGGCATCTCCAACTAAAAAGGGTCCAGGCAAACAGGTGTGAAAAACCTCAGCTTGAGACCCTGGAAAGCCGCTGCCAGTCTGAGTAGACAATACTGACTTTGATGGACCGAGGGTCTGATTCAGTAGAAGGCAGCTTCATATGTTCATATAAGTTTGTATAGTCACCAGGTCACCATTTGTTTGGATTTAATGTGTGTGGGGGGGGGACAGTGTAGTGATAAATATGTCAAAATAGGAAGACAGATGCGTAAAAGTGGATATACCGGTACTTAATTGTTCAGAACTTCAAAGTAATAAACTGAAACTCTTGTTGTTAAGCTTCATTCATCTCCTCTCAAACATGGGGTTAACCAGGCCTCAGATTTAGCAGGAGCTCACAGGAGAACAGCTCCTGAACCTTTCTGAGGGTTCCCCCTCCTCCTCCCCACCTACCTTGTCCATTGAATAGCAGGTGCAGCTGCATAACAATCCCTGGATTAGGAGAGCGGGCAGCCAGCCAGCCAGCCACCAGGGGTTTTGCCACGCCCCCAGCAGCCCTCACTGACCCCTGGAGAAGCCCACGCCCCACCCTTTCTCCACTTCTTATGTGATTTTGGGTGGAGGGTGGCTTGCTGGCCTTTTGACCCACACATGGATCTCTAGCCAGCCCAAGCAGGCCTCACTTGCCTGGGGCTCTCTCTTCTTTCATTGGGTTGCTTTTGGCTTGGGGGGGGGCATATGCTAATGAGCTCCACAACCTATTTTTCTACAAAACGACCGCTGGGGTTAACTAACAGCATCGTTTTTCTTAGAGGTGGAGTACAGGGTTATGTCAAACCGAGAGATATAAGCAAATGGTGACACGGTGTTATGATGTTATCTGGGCTTGCAAATAAAAATGTGCCGGTGTTAAACCTTCTGCAGTCGAGCGGCTTATTTGTTCACTGCGGTTTTTTGCTGCTTTCCCAAATCAACAGAAAAAAAGGAAGATGTGCAAAACACGCCAGAGGTTATCACGTATGTGAAATAAGCATGCATCTGAGTCAATTAAATAGAGCATACCACTTGTCTGTATAGCTATATTCATAGTTCAGCGCTTGCAATTTCCATTATTATGGTTTGATATTTTTGTACTTTCAATACATTGTGCAATTTGCGTCCAACTGGCCAAATCTTTTCTCGGTTATCTTTTCAGAATATAAAATACATCTTTAATTGCATGCATGTTTATACCTAATAACCTCTGGTGTGTCCTTTTTTCCCTATCATTACAGAGGTTTTCTCCCTTCTTTCCCCCAAAATCAAAAGCAATGAACAACCACAGCGTTCGATAATCATTAAACCATTTAAATGTTTTTGCAGCAAGTGCGCTGAATTAAGGAAATAATTAACTAATGAATTCAAGGAGTTGGTCAGACAAACAGAGACTCCCAACAATAACACAGATTTGATTTGATTTTTTAAAGTTAATCTAATGTCCTGTAAAACAAAATAAGTTTTCAGTTCACAGCCTCTCCACTGCTTGAGGAATTCTAACTCTGGGGTAATAACTTTAGGAAGCAGGGTTGCCAGCTTCCAGGTGGAGCCTGGAGATCTCCCGCTTTGACAACTGATCTCCAACTGGCAGAGATCAGCTCCCCTGGAGGAAATGGATAATTAAAGGAAATTGCCGGAAACAATGTAACTTTCACAAAACGGTGTACAAATATATTTAGTGCAAACTGAATGGAACAAAAAGAACAGAACACTGAGTATACAGTACGAATAATGTCCCCACAAAGTCTTTCCACAGCCTGAAAGTCGGCTTCTTCTGATAGAAACAGGGGTGGGCAAAATCCTTTGAACTCAGTGTTCAACTACAAATGGCACGGAGAAAGTAAGGAGGAACTGCTTATTGCAAGACTCCTCGCGATTTCGACAGAATATACTTCATCAGCCTCCTTCTGAATATACTTCATCAGCCTGTAGAAGAGCATGCATTAATCCATGTGTTAAGAACATTTAGTTAAGGCTCCGCATAACGTTGGGAGGAGACTGATGAAGTATATTCTGTTGAAATCGTGAGGAGTCCTGCAATAAGCGGTTTCTCCTTACTTTCTCCATGCCATTTGGAGTTGAACGCTGAGTTCGAAGGATTTTGCCCATCCCTATGCCTATCAAAAGAAGCCGACTGTGGAAAAGACTTTGTGGGGACATCATTCATACTGTATATTCAGTGCTCTGTTCTTTTTGTTCAATTCAGTTTGCACTAAATATATTTGTACACTGTTTTGTTTCCGGTGATTTCCTTTTGTTATCCATGGAGTACACCGGTTCCAGTTGTGTTTATCATCCCCTGGAGAAAATGGCTGCTTTGAAGGGCGGGACCATTTGGACTCTATGCTGACTGAGACCCCTCCCCTCCCCAAACCCCACTCTCTTCCTGTTCCACACCCAAAGTCTCCAGGTGTTTTCCAACACAGAGCTGGCAACCCTAAGAGAAAAAACCCTGCTACGGAACCTTAAGAAGGGCATCATGAGATGATCTAGGGTTGCCAACTCTGCGTTGGGAAATTCCTGGAGATTTGGGGGAGGAAAAGGCAGGGAGGAGAGGGACTTCAGAGGTGTATTAATACTTTCTTGGCAGCAGGAACTCCGTTGTGTATTAGGCCACACACCCCTGATGTAACCAATCCTCCTGGAGCTTACGGGAAACGCTGGAAGAAGAGCCCTGTAAGCTCCAGGAGGATTGGCTACATCATAGGGTTGCCAATCCCCAGGTGGGGGCAGGGGATCCCCCGGTTTGGAGACCCTCCCCCCCGCTTTAGGGTCATCAGAAAATGGGGAGAGGGGAGGGGAATGTCTGCTGGGAACTCTATTATTCCCATAGAAAATAATGGAGATTTATTCCCATAGAAAATAATGGAGAATTGATCCACGAGTATCTGGGGCTCTGGGGGGGGCTGTTTTTTGAGGTAGAGACACCAAATTTTCCGTATAGCATCTAGTGCCTCTCCCCAAAATACCCCCCAAGTTTCAAAATGATTGGACCAGGGGGTCCAATTCTATGAGTCCCAAAAGAAGGTGCCCCTATCCTTCATCATTTCCTATGGAAGGAAGGCATTGAAAAGGTGTGCCGTCCCTTTAAATGTGAGGGCCAGAACTCCCTTTGGAGTTCAATTATGCTTGTCACAGCCTTGATCCTGGCTCCACCCCAGTGTCTCCTGACTCCACCCCCCAAAGTCTCCTGGCTCCACCCCCAAAGTCCCCAGATAGTTCTTGAATTGGATTTGGCAACCCTACTACATCAGGAGGGTGTGGCCTAATAGGCAAAGGCGTTCCTGCTACAAAAAGAGCCCTGAATGCTACAATCCACCCCAGCAGGCATTTTCTCCAGGAAAACTGATCTCAGTCATCTGGCGTTCAGTTGTAATTCCAGAACTGACCCCACCTGGAGGCTGGCAACCCTAAGATGATCATAGGGTCTCTCCCCTACGTTCCCCAGAGAGTACTGAGATCAGGAACTCAAAACCTCCTTGTTTTCCCCGGGCCAAAAGAAGCCCGTTTAAAATCTACCAGGGACCGGGCCTTTTCTGTTATGGCCCCTTCCTGGTGGAACCAGCTGCCGGAAGAGGTGAGGGCCCTGCGGGACCTTACTCAGTTCCGCAGGGCCTGTAAGACAACCCTCTTCCGGCTGGCCTATAACTAGCTGGCACAAGAAACTAAGTGGGGTTTTACTAGACTTCTGCTGTCCTTAATGTTTTAAATGTTTTAAAAGTTTTAATTATTTTAACTGTTTATATGCTTAAACCCTATTTATGTGGGATTCTGTGTTGTGAGCCGCCCTGAGCCACTTGCTGGGAAGGGCGGGATATATATATATAAATAGATAGATAGATAGATAGATAGATAGATAGATAGATAGATAGATAGATAGATAGATAGATAGATAGATAGATAGATAGATAGATAGATAAATAAATAGCGCCACCTACAACGTGGGGATCCATAGGGTTGCCAGCTCCAGGTTTGGAAATTCCTGGAGATTTGGGGGATGGAGTTGGAGGAGGGCGGGGTTTGGGTGAAGGGAGGGACTTCACTGGGGTACAAGGCCCTAGAGTCCACTTTCCAAAGCGGCCATTTTCTCTGGGTGAACTGCTACGCAGAACATGAGTCAGCAGTGTGATGCGGTGGCTAAAAAGACGCATGCAATTTTGGGCTGTATCAACAGAAGTACAGTGTCCAGATCGCGTAAAATGATGGTAGCGCTTTACTCTCCTATGGTAAGACCTCACCTGGAGTACTGTGCTCAGTTTTGGGGCCCACATTTTAAGAAGGAGATAGACAAGTTGGAATGGGTCCAGAGGAGGGCGACAAAGATGGTGAGGGGTTTGGAGACCAAGTCCTATGAAGAAAGGTTGAAGGAGCTGGGCATGTTTAGCCTGGAGAGGAGGCGGGTGAGAGCTGATAGGATCACCATCTTCAAGTACTTGATGGGCTGTCATAGAGAGGATGATGGGAATTGTTTTCTGCGGCCCCAGAAGGTAGGACCAGAACCAATGGGTTGAAATTAAATCAAAAGAGTTTCCATTTCAACTTTAGGAAGAACTTCCTGATGGTTAGAGCGGTTCCTCAGTGGAACAGGCTTCCTCCTGGGAAGGTGGTGGGCTCTCTTTCCTTGGAGGTTTTTCAACAGAGGCTTGATGGCCCTCTGACAGCAATGAAGATCCTGTGAATTTAGGGGGAGGTGTTTGTGAGTTTAGAGCGATTCCTCAGTGGAACAGGCTTCCTCCTTGGGAGGTGGTGGGCTCTCCTTCCTTGGAGGTTTTTCAACAGAGGCTAGATGGCCATCTGACAGCAATGAAGATCCTGTGAATTTAGGGGGAGGAGTTTGTGAGTTTAGAGCGGTTCCTCAGTGGAACAGGCTTCCTCCTTGGGAGGTGGTGGGCTCTCCTTCCTTGGAGGTTTTTCAACAGAGGCTGGATGGCCCTCTGACAGCGATACAGATCCTGTGAATTTAGGGGGAGGCGTTTGTGAGTTTCTTGCATTGTGCAGGGGGTTGGACTGGATGACCCTGGAGGTCCCTTCCAACTCTATGATTCTATGATCTCTGTAGCCTGGAAATTGTTGTAATCCCAAAAGATCTCCTGGCTTTTGAAACAACCATTCTGATCATCCATCTTGTGCGGGGCTTTTCTTGGTAGAAAAAGCCCAGCGGGGACTCAGTTGCATATTAGGCCACACACCCTGATGCCAAGCCAGCTGGAGCTGCGTTCCAGTGTGTTCCGGCTCAAAAAAAGCCGTGATATTGTGTGTCCCAGATTCAATTCTCCGCTCCTTTTTTTTTTTTGCAAGCCCAGTACAGGAAAAAACTTGCATTTCCCATCTGTTGCTGAGATCCAGCTGCAGACACAGCGATTGGCATCCTGAACTTTGCATAATGTCCTCTACTTTTCAGTACCTCTTCCTCCTTTTTAGATGCGTGCAGTTAATCCGAGCTCAAGGCATCCCGCTTCATCTCGCTTGTGCACCGGATCCGTTACAAGGTGCTGGTTACTACCTTTAAAGCCCTATATGGCCGAGGACCTGTCTACCTTAAGGACCGTCTCTCCCCATATGTTCCCCAGAGAGTGCTTCGATCTAGCTCGCAAAACCTGCTGACAATCCCTGGGCCAAAGGAGGTCAAATTGAAAGCAACAAGAGAGAGGGCCTTCTCGGCTACAGCTCCCCGCTGGTGGAACCAGCTACCAGAAGAGGTACGGGCCTCGCGGGACCTTAACCAGTTCCGCTGGGCCTGTAAGACCGTCCTCTTGCAGCTGGCTTTTTAATGCGGAATTATTGTATCATCACTATGCAAAGCTATGTTATATTCGTAGCACCAAATTAATCGGTGGTTTTAACTTTTGTTTTATTGATGTTTTAATGCTTAACTGAGTAATAATTGTAAATTGGGATATTTTATTTGTTTTATTATTTTAATGCTGTGTTTATGTTATGTGAGCCGCCCTGAGCCTGCTTCGGCGGGGAGGGCGGGATATAAATTAAAAATAATAATAATAATAATTATTATTATTATTCATTATGCTCTGCTTGATTAAGAACATAAGAGAAGCCATGTTGGATCAGGCCGATGGCCCATCCAGTCCAACACTCTGTGTCACACAGTGGCCAAAATTTTTATATATATATATATATACACACTGTGGCTAATAGCCACTGATGGACCTCTGCTCCATATTTTTATCTAACCCCCTCTTGAAGCTGGCTATGCTTGTAGCCGCCACCACCTCCTGTGGCAGTGAATTCCACATGTTAATCTCCCTTTGGGTGAAGAAGTACCTCCTTTTATCCGTTCTAACCCGACTGCTCAGCAATTTCATTGAATGCCCACGAGTTCTTGTATTGTGAGAAAGGGAGAAAAGGACTTCTTTCTCTACTTCTCCATCCCATGCATAATCTTGTAAACCTCTATCGTGTCACCCCGCAGTTGTCATGGGTACTGGGGACCCTGCAGAAGAAGCTGAGCCTGCGGAAGAAACTGTGCCCCTGCCACCTGCACCAGTGCCCCTGCCTCCTGCTGGAGAAGATCCAAGCCCCCCTGCCTCGCCCTCTCGGGTGGCTCGTGTGCGTGACTGCCTTCGTCAGGACCTCAGGGATCGGAGGAGGGCGGCACGCTCACGAGCAAGACGCTCCCTGAGCCCTGAGTTTTGAAAGGATTCTGGCCCTTCTAGGAGTGAGGATGCTTGAGTCTCAGCAGGATCCTGGCTGCCTCTCTGAGCCAGCAATTAGCCCAAATGGGCAACAGACAGCAGAGGGCTATATAGCTGTGGGCTTTGGGAGGAGGCTTTGTGGAAGCAACTAGTCACTTACCTGACGTTCTAGCATCCACTTTGGCTTTTGACTTTGGCTTCTGGACCCCCTGACTTTGGCTTTGACTTCTGGACCCCCTGACATCGGCTTCTGAACCTCTGACCTGCGATACCTGCACTGTGATTTGGTTTTGGCGCCTTGGACCCTCTTTGCTCACCAGCTACAGACCTTGGACTGCCCCTGGACTTTGCCTGACCCGGCCCCAGCCCGTGACAGCAGTCGACATTTCTCCAAGCTAAAGAGTCCCAAGCGTTTCAACCTTCCTTCATAGGGAAAGCGTTCCAAACCTGTAATCATTCTAGTTGCCCTTTTCTGCACTTTTCCCAGTGCTATAATATCCTTTTTGAGGTGCGGTGACCAGAATTGCACACAGTATTCCAAATGAGACCGCACTATCGTCTTACTCTGAACACTCCTGTTTGAACAAACCTCTCTTTGTTCTTGTCCAGACTTCCTAGAATTCAGAAGCGAATCCTGAACGCCAACTGTTCTTAAATCCTGGTGTGCAATGTCCTAGGGAAGGGTTGGAGTCTCATCAGAAGGGAAAAACAAAAGTTCAAAGGTACACCAAAGAGCCCCGTGACTCTGCCTTGTCCTTTGCAGCCCGAGTCTTCCTTCAAGTGTTCTGTTTATTGCCCAAGTTCTCTGTGAAGTCTTCCCAACCGCGATCTAATGCCAAGAGCTATTTCAGCCCCTTTGGCTATACAATTAAAGGCGTCTGTTCAAAGCACAGCTTATCGTGCTGATGGTACCAGGGTTTTTTTCTCCACCTTTTCACCAACATCCTCAGGGTCGGGGCTATTTTGTTTTGTAGCAGGAGCTCCTTTGCATATTAGGCCACACCCCGGATGTAGCCAATCCTCCTGGAGCTTACTAGGCTCTTAGTAAGAACATAAGAGAAGCCATGTTGGATCAGGCCAATGGCCCATCCAGTCCAACACTCTGTGTCACACAGTGGCCAAATATACACACACACACACACACACACACACACTGTGGCTAATAGCCACTGATGAACCTCTGCTCCATATTTTTATCTAACCCCCTCTTGAAGCTGGCTATGCTTGTAGCCGCCACCACCTCCTGTGGCAGTGAATCCCACATGTTAATCACCCTTTGGGTGAAGAAGGACTTCCTTCTATCTGTTTTAATCTGACTGCTCAGCAATTTCATTGAATGCCCACGAGTTCTTGTATTGTGAGAAAGGGAGAAAACGACTTCTTTCTTTACTTTCTCCATCCCATGCATAATCTTGTCAATCTCTATCATGTCACCCTGCAGTCGACGTTTCTCCAAGCTAAAGAGCCTCAAGTGTTTTAACCTTTTTTCATAGGGAAAGTGTTCCAAACCTTTAATCATTCTAGTTGCCCTTTTCTGCACTTTTTCCAATGCTATAATATCCTTTTTTGAGGTGCGGTGACCAGAATTGTACACAGTATTCCAAATGAGACCGCATCATTGATTTATACAGGGGCATTATGATACTGGCTGATTTGTTTTCAATTCCCTTCCTAATAATTCCCAGCATGGCGTTGGCCTTTTTTATTGCAATCGCACACTGTCTTGACATTTTCAGTGAGTTATCTACCACGACCCCAAGATCTCTCTCTTGGCCAGTCTCTCTTCGTAAGCTCCTGGAGGCGGTGGCGGCTACAAGCATAGTCAGCTTCAAGAGGGGATTGGCTAAATCTATGGAGCAGTGGTCCATCAGTGGCTATTAGCCACAGCATATTGTTGGAACTCTCTGTCTAGGCTTCCCAATCCCCAGGTCCCAGCGGGGGATCACCTGGTTTTACAGGCTTCCCCCCGCCCCCAGCCAGCTGGCCGGCAGGGAAAAGCCCCGACCCGCACAGCCACCACCTACCCGTAGATCTCCGGCAGCTTTAGAAACCTGCAGACAGGTTCCGTTTTAAAATGTGTGTGTGTGCCTTTAAATAAGAGCAGGAAGCAGGAAGTACTTCATCGGGAAGGGTCAGCAGCAGACCTCGTCAAAGCAGTCCCTCTGTTTGTTTTGCTTTCGTTTCAGAGCAAGTAAGTGTGTGTTAGGGTTAGCAGTCCCCAGCTGGGGGCAGGGGATCCCCATTTTGGAGGCTCTCCCCCCCTTTCTTCAGGGTGATCAGAAATGGGTGGGAGGGAGGGAAATGTCTGCTCGGCAGTGGAGACTTATTCCCATAGGAAATAATAGAGAATTGATCTGCGGGTATCTGGGGCTCGGGGGGGGGGGCTGTTTTTTGAGATAGAGGCACCAAATTTTCAGTATAGCATCCAGTGCCTCTCTCCAAAATACCCCCCCAGTTTCAAACAGATTGAACCAGGGGGCCCAATTCTATGAGCCCCAAAAGAAGGTGCCCGTATCCTTCATTATTTCCTATGGAAGGAAGGCATTTAAAAAGGTGTGCGGTCCTTTTAAAAGTGATGGCCAGAACTCCCTTGAAGTTCAATTATGCTTGTCACACCCTTGCTCCTGGCTCCACCCTCAAAGTCTTTTGGCTCCACCCCCACAGTCCCCAGATATTTCATGAATGGGACTTGGCAACCTTATCTCTTTCTGGGGCCATGATGCTCTGTATTCTTGGTGCTTTTGCGAGGGGAGCAACAGTGGGAGGGCTTCTAGTGTCCTGCCCCCACTGATGGACCTCCTGATGGCACCTGAGTGACACAGAGTGTTGGATTGGATGGGCCATTGGCCTGATCCAAGATGGCTTCTCTTATGTTCTTATGTCCTGATGGCGCCTGGGTTTTTTGGCCACTGTGTGACACAAAGTGTTGGACTGGAGGGGCCATTGGTCTGATCCATCATGGCTTCCGTTATGTTCTTATGTGACACAGAGTGTTGGACTGGATGGGCCATTGGCCTGATCCAACATGGCTTCTCTTATGTTCTTATGTGACACAGAGTGTTGGACTGGATGGGCTATTGGTCTGATCCAACATGGCTTCTCTTATGTTCTTATGTGACACAGAGTGTTGGACTGTATGGGCCATAGGCCTGATCCAACATGGCTTCTCTTATGTTCTTATGTGACACAGAGTGTGGGACTGTATGGGCCATAGGCCTGATCCAACATGGCTTCTCTTATGTTCTTATGAACCTCCTGATGGCACCTGGTTTTTTTGGCCACTGTGTGACACAGAGTGTTGGACTGGATGGGCCAATGGCCTGATCCAACGTGGCTTCTCTTATGTTCTTATGGACCTCCTGATGGCACCTGGTTTTTTTGGCCACTGTGTGACACAGAGTGTTGGACTGGATGGGCTATTGGCCTGATCCAACATGGCTTCTCTTATGTTCTTCTGTGACACAGAGTGTTGGACTGGATGGGCCACTGGCCTGATCCAACATGGCTTCTCTTATGTTCTTCTGTGACACAGAGTGTTGAACTGGATGGGCTATTGGCCTGATCCAACATGGCTTCTCTTATGCTCTTACGATTGGCTACATAAGGGTGTGTGGCCTAATATCCAAAGGAGTTCCTGCTACAAAAAAAGCCCTGCTCAGTGTGTGTATCAGAGGTCCCATGGGTACCCAGCATGGTGCCTATGGGTGCCATGATGTCCACCAACCCATCTCTTGGCACCCACCAAGTGTTTTTCAGAAAGTAGGTGGGATCAAGTGAGGTTCCTCCCCGGCAGGGTTTCTGATTGGCCACTGGAGATGCGAGTGGCTGTGCAGATAAAAATGGCATCGTTTCCGTGGTGCTGGGTTTGATTCTCTCTCACGCTCCTGTTTCCCAGTGCATATTTTTTAAAATTAGTCCTCTTGTCCTCTGCATTTGGGGCCTCCTCTGTGTGTTTGGTTGGCATCGCCTCCCATGGCAAACATTTGGTGCCTTTGTTTGGTGTTGAGAGAGCCAGTTTGGTGTAGTGCTTAAAAGCAGCGGACTCTAAGCTGGAGAACTGAGTTTGATTCCCCCACTCCTCCTCCATGTGCATCCCCTCCGAAATCCTCTAGCCCCAAGGCAGATTACATAGAGTGGGTCCATACAATCAACAGTCTGGGATGGTCAATAAACAATGCAATCAGATTTGCAGGGGGAGGGGGGTTGTAGCAGGAGCTCCTTTGCATATTAGCCCACACACCCCAGATGTAGCCAATCCTTCAAGAGCTTACAGTAGGCCCTGTAAGAAGATCGCTGATCTCTGCCAGCTGGAGATGCAGTTGTAAAAGCAGGAGATCCCCAGGCCCCACCTGGAGGCTGGCAACCCTAAATCAGACCAATGACCCATCCAGTCCAAGACTCTGTGTCACACAGTTGCCAAAACCCAGGGGTCATCAGGAGGTCTGTCAGTGGGACCAGGACACTAGAAGCCCTCCCACTTTACCCCCCCAAGCACCAGGAACACAGAGCATCCCTGTCGCAGACATAAGAACATAAGATAAGCCATGTTGGATCAGGACAATGGCCCTTCCAGTCCAACACTCTGTGTCACATAAGAACGTAAGAGAAGCCCTGTTGGATCAGGCCAATGGCCCATCCAGTCCAACACTCTGTGTCACATAAGAACATAAGAGAAGCCATGCTGGATCAGGCCAATGGCCCCTCCAGTCCAACACTCTGTGTCACACAGTGGCCAAAAAAACCCAGGTGCCATCAGGAGGTCCACCAGTGGGGCTAGGACACTAGAAGCCCTCCCACTGTTGCCCCCCCCAAGCACCTAGAAGATAGAGCATCACTGCCCCAGACATAAGAACGTAAGAGAAGCCATGTTTGAATCAGGCCAATGGCCCATCCAGTCCAACACTCTGTGTCACATAAGAACATAAGAGAAGCCATGTTTGAATCAGGCCAATGGCCCATCTAGTCCAGCACTCTGTGTCACATAAGAACATAAGAGAAGCCATGTTGGATCAGGCCAATGGCCCCTCTAGTCCAACACTCTGTGTCACATAAGAACATAAGAGAAGCCATGTTGGATCAGGTCAATGGCCCATCCAGTCCAACACTCTGTGTCACATGAGAACATAAGAGAAGCCATGTTGGATCAGGCCAATGGCCCATCCAGTCCAACACTCTGTGTCACATAAGAACATAAGAGAAGCCATGTTGGATCAGGCCAGTGGCCCATCCAGTCCAACACTCTGTGTCACATGAGAACATAAGAGAAGCCATGTTGGATCAGGCCAATGGCCCATCCAGTCCAACACTCTGTGTCACATAAGAACATAAGAGAAGCCATGTTGGATCAGGCCAATGGCCCATCCAGTCCAACACTCTGTGTCACATAAGAACATAAGAGAAGCCATGTTTGAATCAGGCCAATGGCCCATCCAGTCCAACACTCGATGTCACACAGTTGCCAAAACCCCGGGGTCATCAGGAGGTCCACCAGTGGAGCCAGGACTCCTCCCACTGTTGTCCCCCAAGCACCAAGAATAAAGGTAATCACTGCCCCAGACATAAGAACATAAGAAAATCCATGCTGGATCAAGCTAATAGCCTCCATTCCAACACTCAGTGGCCCAAACCCAGGAGACATCAGGAGGTCCCCCAGCAGGGCCAGTTGTAGAACCTACCAGAAGTCTAAAAAACAGAACTGAAGCAAGGCCAAAGTATGAACGTGACTCATTGAATGATGCAGAATTCCACAGTAGGCTCTAACGAGTTTCAGAAAGCCATATGCAGCAAGGCCACGGCCTCTTAACAATTTTCCCAAGAAACTTTGTGAATTGCTTCGTGCGGCCTGCGTAGAAAAACCTTCTTGAATGATGCAGCTTTGCATAGTTTGCAGAATTAGCGACGCTGTCATCGTGCGTCCCCTTCCCGTGCAGCTTGTTCTCTTTTTTTGCACTATGAACTCGTCCGAATTTGTAGTTCTGAACCAAAGCAGAACCGTACAGCTAACGAAGCAGCGGTGCAGAGAACCGCAGGTTTGGCCATTTCCTTCTTGTTCTGTTTCTCCCGGATGCCCTGTGGTTTGGCTCAAGGTGGCAAATTCACAGCCCTGGTCCTCGTCCTGTTCCCCATCTGGACCGCAGACTTCCCTCTTCTCCCTTAGCATCAATGCATCATATTATAATAGGGAGAAACAGGGCTTTTTTTTTGTAGCAGGAACTCCTTTGCATATTAGGCCACACACCCCTGATGTAGCCAGTCCGCCAAGAGCTTCCAGGGCTCTTCTTCCAGGGCCTGCTGTAAGCTCCAAGAGGATTGACTACATCAGGAGTGTGTGGCCTAATATGCAAAGGAGTTCCTGCTATAAAAAAGCCTTGTGGAGAACTCTTGCTAACTAGGGTTCCAGATCTGTGTTGGAAAATACTAGGAGACTTTGGGGGTGGATCTGGGAGAGGGCGGGGTTTGGGAAGGGGAAGGGCCTCAGCAGGGTACAGTGCCCCTCCCCTCCCCAAACCCTGCCCTCAAACCCAAAAATACTCAAGTATTTTCCAACACAGACTGACCCAGCATTTCACTCCAATATACTGTGTTCCACATTAAAACCATTTCAGGTCCATCTTTCAAACAATCAGGGGTGGAATTCTAGCAGGAGCTCCTTTGCATATTAGGCCACACCCCCTTGATGCAGCCAATCCTCCAAGAGCTTACAAGGCTCTCTTTTTGTAAGCTCTAGGACTGGCTACCTCAATGGGGTGTGGCCTAATATTCAAAGGAGC
Source organism: Heteronotia binoei (assembly GCF_032191835.1). NCBI lineage: Eukaryota > Metazoa > Chordata > Lepidosauria > Squamata > Gekkonidae > Heteronotia > Heteronotia binoei. The sequence continues at coordinate 6,885,244 of NC_083235.1, forward strand.
TCCTGCTAGAATTCCACCCCTGCTCCAATATGTCTGTTGGTGCTGGAGTCAGTCCAAACCACCGGTTCCAGACAAGGAGGGGCTGGCTAGCTTCAATCAAGTCACATTTTGATGAAGGCTTGATCACCAAACTGAATCTCTCATGCACATTCTGTTATGCAGCAAGCTTGAATAACATTCCTATTGGGACAAATCATCTCACGTTCTCTCCATCGAGATCTACAGCCCATCTTCGTCTGCAACCGGTTGTTTGGACCGACTCCAGCACCAACAGATATATTGTTGTTTGAAAGATGGACTTGAACTAGTTTTAATGTGGAACAGTATATCGGGAGGTGGTGGACTCTCCTTCCTTGGAGGAAGAGGCTAGGGGGCCATCTGACAGCAATGTGGGAGGTATATAGGGGAAGGTATTTGTGAGTTCCCTGCATTTTCCTGAATTCCCCTGGGGGTCCCTTCCAACTCTATGATTCTATGAAGTGTTGGGTCAGTATGATTCTCTCTGTGGTAATTGTTGGAATTCTGTCTGGGGCAGGTGATGCTCTGCATTCTTGGTACTTGGGAGGGGCACAGTGGGAGGGCTTCTAGTGTCCTAACCCCACTGATGGACTTCCTGATGGCCCCTGGGTTTTTTGGCCACTGTGTGACACAGGGTGTTGGACTGGATGGGCCATAGGCCTGATCCAACATGGCATCTCTCATATTCTTATGTCTGGGGCAGTGATACTCTGTATTCCTGGTACTTGGGGGGACAGCAAGAGTGGGAGGGCTTCTAGTGCCCTGGCCCCACTGATGGAACTCCTGATGGTGCCTGTTTTTTGGCCACTGAGTGCCACAGAGTGTTGGATTGGATGGGCCATTGGCCTGATACAAGATGGCTTCTCTTATGTCCTTATGTCCTGATGGTGCCTGGGTTTTTTGGCCACTGTGTGACACAAAGTGTTGGACTGGATCGGCCATTGGTCTGATCCATCATGGTTTCTCTTATGTTCTTATGTGACACAGAGTGTTGGACTGGATGGACCATTGGCCTGATCCATCATGGCTTCTCTTATGTTCTTATGTGACACAGAGTGTTGGACTGGATGGGCCATTGGTCTGATCCATCATGGCTTCTCTTATGTTCTTATGTGACACAGAGTGTTGGACTGGATGGGCCATTGGCCTGACCCAACATGGCTTCTCTTATGTCCTTCTGTGACACAGAGTGTTGGACTGGAGGGTCCATTGGCCTGATCCAACATGGCTTCTCTTATTCTCTTATTTTTATTCTCTTATTCTCTTATTTTTATTCACATGTATGACTGAAGATCCATTATTGAGTTGCTATGACCTCCCTTGGTGATTTGCTATTGAGCAAAGACATTTCTTTATGTGTCAATTGGATTGAATGCTTTTGTATTATTATTATTATTATTGTTATTGTTATTATTATTATTCTTACACAGTTCTATTTGCTGCCCACCTGGAGGTTGGCAACTGTACAAAAAACCCCTACTTTAGCCCTGCCCCATGGCCATCACTGCCCATGTTTGACCGTTGTCACTATGAAGAATCCCCAGCTGTGATTTCTGCTCAAGAGAAACATGGCAGCGGCAGCGGGGGAGAGTTTGTGAGTCAAGGCGAGGAGGTGGGAAAGTTTCTCTGAGCCCCATTCTCCAAGGCAGAGAGAGCTAGGCAGAGAGAGCAAGTCCAATTCAAGAAATATCTGGGGACTTTGGGGGTGGAGCCAGGAGACTTTAGGGGGTGGAGCCAGGAGACATTGGGGTGGAGCAAGGGTGTGACAAGCATAATTGAACTCCAAAGGGAGTTTTGGCCATCACCTTTAAAGGGACGGCACACCTTTTAAATGCCTTCCTTCCATAGGAAATAATGAAGGATAGGGGTACCTTCTTTGGAGGCTCATAGCATTGGACCCCGTAGTGCAATCTTTTTGAAACTTAGGGAGTATTTTGGGGAGAGCCACTGGATACTATACTGAAACATTGGTGCCTCTACCTCAAAAAATAGGGGCCCCAGAGCCCCAGATACCCGTGGATAAATTCTCCATGATTTTCTATGGGAATAAGTCTCCCTAGGGTATCATGAGTACCCAGCAGACATTTCCCTCCCCCCTCCCTGCTTTCTGATGCCCCTGAAATGGGGGGAGGGCCTCCAAACCGGGGGGTCCCCTGCTCCCACCTGGGGATTGGCAACCCTAGTCACTGCCCATATTTGACTGTTGTCACTATGAAAAATCCCCCGCTGTGATTTCTGCTCGAGAGAAACGTGGCAGTGGGAGGGGGGGCGGGGAGAGAGTTTGTGAGTCAAGGCGAGGAGGTGGGAAAGTTTCTCCGAGCCAGAGAGAGCCCACCAAGATATGCCTTTCAGCTAGGGTTGCCAAGTCCAATTCAAGAAATATCTGGGGACTTTGGGGGTGGAGCCAGGAGACTTTGGGGGTGGAGCCAGGAGACATTAGGGGTGGAGCCAAGATCAAGGCTGTGACAAGCATAATTGAACTCCAAAGGGAGTTCTGGCCATCACATTTAAAGGGACAGCGCACCTTCTCAATGCCTTCCTTCCACAGGAAATAATGAAGGAAAAGGGCACCTTCTTTCGGGGCTCATAGAATTGGACCCCCTGGTCCAATCCTTTTGAAACTTGGAGAGTATTTAGGGAAGAGGCATTGCATAGTATGCTGAAAATTTAGTGCCCCTACCTAAAAAAACAGCCCCCCAGAGCCCCAGATACCCGCGGATCAATTCTCCATTATTTTCTATGGGAATAAATCTCCCTAGGGAATAATAGAGTTCTCAGCAGACATTTTCCTCCCCTCCCCCCGCTTTCTGGCGACCCTGATGCGGGGGGGAGGGTCTCCAAACAGGGGGATCCCCTGCCCCCACCTGGGGATTGGCAACCCTACTTTCAGCTCTTGCCAGTCAACACAAACGCAGTGGCCTTTGTGTCTGGGCCAACAGCTCACCTCATAACTGTGCTCCGGCAGCCAAGAAGGGGAAGTCTCCACACAGGATACCCAGGTCCCCTCAGCCACCGGTGCAGCGGGAGGAGGGAGGGTAAAGTTACCAACTCCAGGCCCAGAAACTCCTGAGGATTTGGGGTAGGGTTGCCAGTCCCCAGATGGGGGCAGGGGATCCCCCGGTTTGGAGGCCCTCCCCCCCGCTTCAGGGTCATCAGAAAGTGGGGGGAGGGGAGGGAAATGTCTGCTGGGCACTCCATTATTCCCTACGGTGACTTATTCCCATAGAAATCATGGAGAATTGATCTGCGGGTATCTGGGGCTCTGGGGGGGCTGTTTTTTGGTGTGGAGGCACCACATTTTCAGTATAGCATCTAGTGCCTCTCCCCAAAATACCCCCCAAGTTTCAAAAAGATTGGACTACGGGGTCCAATTCTATGAGCCTCCAAAGAAGGTGCCCATATCTTTCATTATTTCCTATGGAAGGAAGGCAATGAAAAGGTGTGCGGTCCCTTTAAATGTGATGGCCAGAACTCCCTTTGGAGTTCAATTATGCCTTGTCATAGCCTTGATCTTGGCTCCACCCCAATGTTTCCTGGCTCCACCCCCAATGTTTCCTGGCTCCACCCCAAAGGTCCCCAGATATTTCTTGAATTGGACTTGGCAACCCTAGGCAGCCAAGAAGGGAAAGTCTCCACGCAGGATATCCAGGTCCCCTCAGCCACCCGTGGAGCGGGAGGAGGGAGGGTAAAGTTACCAACTCCAGGCCGAGAAACTTCTGGGGATTTGGGGTTGGTGCCTGCGGAGGACAGAAACCTCAGAGGGGAATAATGCTACAGAGCCCCGCCTCCCCTCCAAAGCAGCCCTCTTCTCCCCACTTCCCAGGGAAACGGATTTATGTCATCTGGAGAGATCAGCTGAAATTCTGGGGGTTTCCCAGGTCCCACCTGGAGGTTGGCATCTTTAACTCCATCAGAAGACCCCCCCCCCCCAAGATTTCAAGAATGGTGTAGAGCAGGGTATGAAACATGCAGCCCCGGGGGGCCAAATCAGGCCTCTGGAGGGCTCCTATCAGGCCCCCAAGCAACTGCTGTCATCTGCTTCCTTCTCCCTCTCTCTTGCTTCCTTCTGCATCACGGCTTGCTTTGCCAGGCTTGCTCAATCACACAGGAGCTACAGAGGAAAACTTCTATTTTCTCCAGGGCTGAAGCTCTTCCCATGAGGAGGAAGGGGGAGCAGTCAGAGCTTGCTTTCCCAGCCTCTCTCAATCGCACAGCAGAGCTACTGAGCCAAGCCTCTCTTCCTTCTATTGGCTGAGGCTCTTCCCGCTCCAGAACTTCCTTTGCCCAGTTCTCTGGATCCCATGGGAGAAATACGAAGAAAGCACCTTTAAGACCAACAAGTGCTAACTTTTAAGCACTTTTTATTTTACATTTAAAAAAAAAAAAAATCTTTGTGTTCATCTGCGTCCTTTATAAAGTTTATATCTCTGATACCTGGCATTACATTTTATGACTCACATGGCCCGGCCCGACAAGGTCTCATTTATGGTAGATCCGGCCCTCATAACAAATGAGCCCAACACCCCTGACACAGTAGACACAGTAGAGCAGCCTTTCCCGCTCATGTCAGCCTTTCATCATCTCTTCCTTTTAGGGCTGCTAAGCCCCCAGGCTGTTGGGTTGGCGGGGGGGGGGGGGAAACCTCCCCCAACGTTGCCTACACAATGACATCACCCACAAGTGATGTCATTGCACCGGCAAAGTCACACACAGGCCGCTCTAGCCATTTCCGGGGAAACTCTGGTTTCCCCAGCCGCTCTAGCATTTTGGGAGGGGAAAGTGTATGGCACAATAGATTTTCATAGAATAAAACGTACTTCCTTTCCTCTGCAACACTGCAACACTTTGTCCTGTCTTCCGCAGGCCTCCATCCCACCACCTCTTTTTCCCAAGCAAGCCAATGATTCATAGGCCCCTTTTGACAGCGGCTGCTTGCAGAGGAGAGAGGCGCTAATGGGAGCTTTTAAAATATCTGTTTATTTACAGAGAGATATAAACACTCTGGAGGATGGAGACTGAACCAGCCCCCCCCCCCCAACAGACAATGCGCAAGCCGCCCTGGCTCCTTCTCTCTCCCAAAGCAAACAGCGATACAGTTCTAGCTAGGGTAGCAAGAACTCCTTTGCATATTAGGTCACCCCCACAGCGGGGGACAGTTGTGTGCGCGCCGCACGACAAAATGATGTCACCCGGAAGTGACAGTGTTCTTTATTGTAAACTGAAAATCTGTTAATAAAAATCTGATTAATTTAAAAAAAAAATTATATATGGCTCTTGGATGACTCTTGAATGAAGCTTCCATGCGAAACGTGGTATACAAAGTCGACGGACACGTAAAGGGAATAGGGAACCTTTTGGAGCCTTTATTTTGGGAGATTGGATTAACCACAGTTTATGGAACTGTTGGCGTTTGAATGTTCCAGGGGAAGCTTTTTTGAATGGACTCTTTGCATTTTCCCTGGAACGTTTCTGAAAATCAATGTGGAACCCATCGCCTTATAGAAACGTCCTGTATATTTGTATGAGGTATCTTTATAAATAATTTGGACACTGTAATAATAATATGTTCTGGGCTCACTTTCTCTTCTTTGATTTGAATACAAAAAACTGTGAGCTCTAATTAGTTGAGTTTCATGAACTGGATTTCTTAACAGAACATTGGGGCAGTTGTTTGTACGTTCCTACCGTAGAATCAGTCAATAGAAGGTATTTTCGCTGGATGCTCTTCAGTATAATTGCACGACTGCTCCTTGGTTCTCTCTTTTATGGATTACTCTTTCTTTTTCTTGGTTTTTTTTTTAAAAGTTGTTTATTATATCGTCACGAAGGCTGCATTATTGGAGGTGACAGATTACAGTGTTCTTTAGTGTAAACTGAAAATCTGTTCATAAAAATTTGATTATTTATATATAAAGGGGGGGGAGTGAGAGCCCTGTGGGACTTTTTACAATTCTGCAGGGTTTGTAAGACGGACCTCTTCCACCAAGCCCTTGATTGTTAAACCAGAGATCATTGTTTTGAGCGGACCATATGGAGTCCCTGTAAAGCTCGGACCTGTTATTTTGTCTGGAGGCCGGTTTAATTGATATGAAGAAGTTAGTTGCACTTTGCTGTCTTGGATTTAGCACTTTTAATGCTACTGTTGTAATCGGGGTTTGGGGGGTTTTGTAGAAAAAGCCCCACAAAACTCATTTGCATATCGCTGCCACCTCCCCCAACGTCGCCAGTGTGATGATGTCACCCGCGAGTGACATCATCACAGCGACGATGTTGTGCGCCGGCCACTCCAGGCATTTCCGGGAAAACTATGGTTTTCCTGGACACTCTAGTATTTTGGGAGGAAAAACTCTATGGTGTACCATAGAGCCAGAGGCCGCGGGGGCCCATAGAGCTACACCCCCTGATGTCACCATTGTTCCACCAGCAGGAACTCATTTGAATATTAGGCCACACCCCCTGACGCCAAGCCAACTGGAACCGCGTTCCTGTGTGTTCCTTGCTAAAAAAAAAAAAAGCCCTGGTAGTAATTATTTTATTGGTCTTACTGTTTTCATTATCGTCAATGATCTGTGAGCCTCTGTGAGCCCACTTTGGTGGAGAGAGGGGGATATAAACCAAATAAACTAAACTAAAGAAGCATTTCAAAGTAATTTGACTCTCTTGATTCTTGACTTCCCGGTGACGCGTCCCTTTGCTTATTGTAAGGTGTCCTTCTTTGGAAATCAAATGTGATTGCTTTGGACTATGGGAGTGACTTCTTGTTGATGTGATTGTGGAAATAGTCGCATTGTGGTTTTTCTTGTTGTTCAGTCGCACAGTTGAATTCGACTCTTTGCGACCCCATGGACCAAGTCACACCAGGCCCTCCTGTCTTCCACCATCCTCTGAAGTCTCCTCAAATTTGTGTTTGTTACATCAGTAACGCTGTCCAGCCATCTCATCTTTTGCCGTCCCCTTCTTCTTCTGCCTTCTGTCTTTCCCAGCATCAGGGTCTTCTCCAAGGAGTGCTCCCTTCTCATTGGGTGGCCAAAGGATTTGAGCTTCAGCTTCAGCATCTGGCCTTCCAGGGAACAGTCTGGGTTGATTTCCCTTATGACTGACAGATTGGATCTTCTTGCAGTCCGAGGGACTCTCAAGATTCTTCTCCAGCACCGCAGCTCAAAAGCATCTCTTCTTCTGCGCTCAGCCTTCCTTATGGTCCAGCTCTCGCAGCCATACATTAGTACTGGGATACCATTCCCAGTAGCATTGCGGTTACTGTACCCAAACTGATTGGCTGCAGTAATCACAATGCTATTAATTTAGCTACATCTTGAACCGCAATTGAGACTTTGCTCAGAAACGAGTCCTGTCTAGTTGGCTCCATGAGCAATTATTCCAACGCACAGTTATTTGTTATACCCTCCTTATAATTAAAGAGGAGATTTGCTGTCGCAAGACGTGCCAATAGGAAACTGTAAAGGGGATTCAGACAACAGGATTTCCACATGGGGACAGTCCTCTGGGTTTCCCCAGTTACAGCTGTGAGTATAGGGCACTTGATCTCCAGCCATCTCCTGGAAATTGGCAACCCTGGTATACTGATTCTTAGGACTGCCAATCCCCAGGTGGGGGCAGGGGATCCCCTGGTTTGGAAGGCCTCTCCCCGCTTCAGGCTCATCAGAAAGGGGGGGGGAACGGAAATGTCTGCTGGGCACTCCATTATTCCCCGTGGAGACCAATTCCCCATAGGGTATAATGGAGAATTGATCTGAGGATATCTGGAGTTCTGTGGAGGGCTGTTTTTTGAGATAAAGGCACCAAATTTTCAGCATAGCATCCGGCGCCTCTCTTCAAAACATCCTCCAAGATTCAAAAAGATCGGACCAGAGGGTCCAATTCTATGAGTCCCGCAAAAGGTGCCCCTGTCCTTCATTATTTCCAATGGAGGGAAGGCATTGAAAAGGCATGTGGTCCCTTAAATGGTGCTAGTCAGAACTCCCTTTGCAATTCAATTATGCTTGTCACACTCTTGCTCCATTCCCAATGTCTCCTGGCTGCATGTACCCCCAAAGTCCCCAGATATTTCTTGAATTGAACTTGGTAACCCTACTGATTCTTATGTCTCCACACACGCACACACACCACTGCAGGAACTCCTTTGCATATTAGACCACGCATCCCTGATGTAGCCAATCCCCCTGGAGCTTACAAGCAGGCCCTGTACAAGAGAGAGCCAGATCGCTGTAGTGGTTAAGTGCGTGGACTCTTATCTGGGAGAACCGGGTTTGATTCCCCACTCCTCCGCTTGCACCTGCTGGAATGGCCTTGGGTCAGCCATAGCTCTGGCAGAAGTTGTCCTTAAAAGGGCAGCAGCTATGGGAGTCTTCTCAGCCCCACCCACCTCACAGGGTGTTTGTTGTGGGGAAGGAAGATAAAGGAGATTGTGAACCGCTCTGAGACTCTAAGTGGACTTCTTCTTCTTCTTCTTCTGTACTAAAAGCCCTGTAAGCTCCAGGAGGATTGGCTACATCAGCGGTGCATGGCCTAATATGCAAAGAAGTTCCTGCTACAAAAATAGTCCCACTGCTAAGAATAACTCTTCTATCAGCCCGTGTGCCCTGAAGCTAACACAAGTACTAGGGGCCTATTTATTCTCCCACACTGGTCTATCCATGATGTTGCAAAGAGGGTCTGTCTCTCTCTCTAGGCCTCCTTTCATTCATTGGCTGCTTTTGGGGGAACATTTTCAGCTGCAGCTCCCCACCCAAGAAGGAGCCGGTTGTGTTCCAGGGTTTCGGATGGCCGAGGCAGACAGCCAGACCCATCAGGAATGTCGAGGAAGAAAGGCTCCGTCTATGAACAGCTGTAACTCCCAGCTCTCCAATTTTAGCTCGGCAGGAAGCCAAAAAAACAGCGCACACAGCTGGAAGGGGGCCGAGTCGCTCCCTTCCATGTTCAAAATTCACAATCGGCGATGCAAACCGAAGCAGAAGTTTTTGGTGGTTCAGCAAACGCCTGTGAGCTGGCAGCGGTCTTGGGAGAGGAGTGTGAATCCCTCGTGGATGGGCTGGGTGGGTTTGTACTTTCATCCTGGAGCAATCCGGGCTGCACGAGTTCCGAAAAGACAAGGGAAGTTCTTACCCAAGGAGAGCTCAATCTGTAACTTATTTAGACAGGGCCTGTTGCCAGTGAAGGATAACTTTGCTCTTTCCTGTCATGGGGAGGGGGAACCGCATATGCTCAGTCGCGGGCCCCAGAAAATTTCACTCATCCCACTTTCTTCTCACTTTGGACTCGTAGGGATGCCAGCCTCCAGGTGGGACCTGGGGATCCTCTGGATAAGGTTGCCAAGTCCAGTTCAAAAAATATCTGGGGACTTTGGGGGTGGAGCCAGGAGATGTTGGGGGCGGAGCCAGGGTGTGACAAGCGTAATTGAACTCCAAAGGGAGTTCTGGCCATCACATTGAAAGGGACCACACACCTTTAAAATGCCTATCTTCCATAGGAAATCATGAAGGATAGGGGCACCTTCTTTTGGGGCTCATAGAATTGGACCCCCTGGTCCAATCTTTTCTAAATTTGGGGGGTATTTGTGGGAGAGGCACTGAATGCTATACTGAAAATATGGTGCCTCTATCTCAAAAAATAGCCCTCCCAGAGCCCCAGATACCCATGGATCAATTCTCCATTATTTTCTATGGGAATAAGTCTCCACAGGGAATAATGGAATGCCCAGCAGACATTTCCCTCCCCTCCCCCCACTTTCTGATGATCCTGAAGCAGGGGGAGGGCCTCCAAACCGGGGGATCTCCTTCTCCCACCTGGGGACTGGCAACCCGACCTCCGGAATTATAGCCCAGTGTCAGACTTCAGGGCCTTCTCGGTGCTAGCCCCAACATGCTGGAACTCTCTGTCGAATAGCATCAGGGCCCTGAGGGATCTTTTGCAATTCCTGCAAGGCAGAGATGGTCCACCAGACTTTAGGTTGAGGCAGCCACAGTTCCCATCTTGACTGGCAACCTCTTCTGCTCTCTGTATTTGTCTTGGCCCTCTTTCCTCTTCTGCCTACAAAGGGGCTAGCAGTATGCAACAGTAATATTGGATTCTGTAGGGTTGCCAAGTCCCTCTGCCACTGTAGTGGGGGACTTGTTCCTCGCGTGCGGTTTGCACCATACCTGGCGTCATAACGTCACCTGGAAGTGACGTCCTCACACTGGGGTGTTGCACTAGGGGTGCTCTAGGACTCGTGATAAAACTCTATGGTACCATAGAGTTTTAGCATGAATCCTAGAACGTTTCTGGTGTGACTATTTGGATTACCGTGATTCCGAGAGCATCACGCCAGAAACGCTCTAGGATTCGTGCTAAAACTCTAGGGTACCATAGGGTTTTTAGCACGAGTTCTAGAGCGTCCCTGGTGCAATGTCCCCAGCACAATGATGTCACTTCCAATGATGCACGCTGAGCCGGGACGGTGTGCGGTGAGATGGCGCATGCCAATGGGGCTCTTTAGGGGCGGGGATCCACCCGGCGCCCTGCTCCCTGCCAGTGGGTTGGGGCCCTCCTGGGTGGGGAATCCCCTGCCCCCAGCAGGAGCTTGTGCAACACGATAGAAGTCACATGGTGTCATATTCTCCGGGTGCAGGCAGGCAGGAATCCAAAGCCAGTCTAAGGTCAAAGTCCAGGAAGTCAAGCAGGAGCCGAGTCACCAATGCGGAATCACAAACCGGAACCAGAAGTCAATGTCCAAAAGTCAAAAGGTCAGGGTGCCAAGGAAATCAAGCAGGTCAGGATCAGGAAGGAGCATGAATGCAAGCCCAGAGAATAGACTTGTTGCTTCCACAAGGTTACCAGGTCCTGGGTGGGAGCTATATGGGAGTCTCAATCAGCCTGCTCCCTGGGTGGTAGTGACTCTGCTAGAACTCAGGGCTGAGAGATCTGAAGCATTGGCGTGCCTCACGTCTTTGCTCTGAAAGTTCTTTCCAGAGCCTGCTTTGAACTCTTGAGATGGAAGGAGGAGAGCTTGGAGGAGATTGACGGTCAACAGCTGACACTGGTGCCTGGAGAATGATTGATGCTGTTCAGCTAAGGAACTGGCTGGTAACTCTTCCAGGTCTGTTAACCCTTCCAGCTCCTCCTCGTCAGGGCTCATGACACATGGACCAAAGATTGGAAGGGAAGCAATAGCTCCATGTATAGAATACCTCTTGTAGTACAAATTGTTCTCAATAATGTCCAATAAAGATTTTTTTTACAGTTGTTGTAGAAAATTTATTTCTTTATTCATATCCAAAATTTTCAAAATTTATAGAAATTAATTAATCCAGGCTTTCATAAAAGTTCATAGATGTTCCAGATTTGCACAATGTATGCAGGAAGTATTGAAAAAAAAATCAATCAATAATCATAACCAGCTTGCAGGCACAACCGGTCTAAAGAACTCCTGTTTCGCATTACTGCTTTATCCAAGCTAATTTTCCTATTTATAAAATGAAATTAACACATTCGAATAATGGTACATCGTACTTCTTACATTTCTTATAAGGCATCCATGAACACGCATCAACCACTCGCCTACTCATATGCTTCACTCATTACACTAGAAATAATTTTACATCATTTTCTCAGCATTTGCTGTCCTCTTTCCCCTTTCTCCTACATAGGTGTGTAATAGACTCATTCAAAGGTGCCATCATTTAGAGGTTACAGCAATCCTTTAAAGGGGCCCTAGGATTTTGCCATCTCATTTCAGATTGTAGTACAAATGTCATTTTTCAATTCCCGATTTATATTTGATGTCTTTATTCCTATTGTACATCACCCAGAGCGGTTGCAGGGATGGGCAATCCACAGATCTAACAATAAAAGAAATAAAATAAAAAACAATGGTGTGTTCACTAAGAAGTGGCTCACATAGGGTTGCTAATTCCCCCGCGGCCTCTGGCGGGGGACTTTTTCCGTGCGCGCACGGTGTGAGAACACCGCTCATAAGTGACATCAGTTTCCCCAGACGCTCTAGCAATTTGGGAGGAAAACTCTATGGTACCACAGAGTTTTTCCTCTCACATTGCTAGAGCGTCTGGGAAAACCATAGTTTCCCCAGAAGCTCCTAGAGCGGCCGGCACGCGATGTTGGCAACGCAGTGATGTCACTTATGAGTGATGTCCCTTATGAGTGATGAGCGCACGGTGTGAGAACATTACTCATCAGTGATATCACTGCGCCGGCAACGTCGCATGCCGGCCGCTCTAGGAGCTTCTGGGAAAAGTCTATGGTTTTTCCAGATTCTCTAGCAATTTGAGAGGGAAAAAATGCTGTGGTACCATAAAATTTCCTCCCAAATTGCTAGAGCGTCTGGGTAAACCATAGAGTTTCCCCAGAAGCTCCTATAGCAGCCGGCGTGCAACATCTCCGGCATGATGACATCACTTACAAGTCGCGTCATCACGCCGGCAACATTGGGAGGGGATCCCCCCACCGGCTCACTGTGGGCTGGTGGGCTGGGGACCTCCTGTTACAAAAAAACCTCTAGTTGTGAAGACCAGTTTCTCAGCTTAACAACTTTCATGGAGACAGGGTGTCAGAAGCGTTTTAAGACATCAGCAGATTTCATTACTCTGAACGTCACTCATGACACAGCCTGGAGAGATGGTCTGCTGTACATGTTTTTACAAATTTCCCCCTGCAGAACGTTAATTCGACCTCTAAATAACACGCCGTGCGATAGAACTTTCCAAGTAATTACGAGCCCGTCAATCAGCGAGCAGAAAAAACCGAATAAGAGTCTACCCCAGGGCGCGGCCCTCCCTCTGGTTCTTTTCCATCTATACTTCTCTGATGTTCCCAGGACGATATCCTCTTTCAGTTTCCAGAGAAAGGATTGCAGCTGTGTGATTACCATTCATTCATACAGCCGTACTTCCTCTTCAGAAAAAGAGTGGACAGACAGAGGGACATGCAAGCTACAAAGACAAACCAACCTCCTGATGAAAAATGTTGGAATAAGACCACGCACTCATCTAGAAATGGTGATGTGGCTGGTGTCGCCACTTGGGTGCAAAATTCACTGTGCCCCACGGTTCAAATTTTGGCATTCTGGTTTGGAGAAATGGCATTGACTATCTTGGGTACTTCACTTGGGTACTCTCCCACAAGCTGCCCTTTCGAGGACAACTCTGCGAGAGCTATGGCTGACCCAAGGCCATTCCAGCAGCTGCAAGTAAAGGAGTGGGGAATCAAACCCCATTCTCCTAGATAAGAGTTGGCATTCTGGTTTGGGGAAATGGCATTCACTACCTTGGGTACTTCACTGCTTCTTTGTATTTGTCCAACTGTGTTGTTATCACAATGCCTCACTCCTGTAGAAGTTGAAGAAGAAGAAGATGATGACGATGACGACGATATTGGATTTATATCCCACCCTCCATTCTGAATTTCAGAGTCTCAGAGTGGCTCACAATCTCCTTTCCCTTCCTCCCCCACAACAGACACCCTGTGAGGTGGGTGGGGCTGAGAAGGCTCTCACAGCAGCTGCCCTTTGAAGGACAAAGACTCAGAGCGGCCTACAGTCTCCTTTCCCTTCCCCCCCCCCCACAACAGACACCATGTGAGGTAGATGAAGATTTTGGATTTATATCCCGCCCTCCACTCCGAAGAGTCTCAGAGCTGCTCACAATCTCCTTTACCTTCCTCTCCCACAACAGACACCCTGTGAGGTAGATGAAGATATTGGATGTATATCCCGCCCTCCACTCCGAAGAGTCTCAGAGCGGCTCACAATCTCCTTTACCTCCCCCCCCCCCCACAACAGACACCCTGTGAGGTAGATGAAGATATTGGATTTATATCCCGCCCTCCACTCCAAAAAGTCTCAGAGCAGCTCACAATCTCCTTTACCTTCCTCTCCCACAACAGATACCTTGTAAGATGGGTGGGACTGAGACAGCTCTCCCATAAGCTACCCTTTTGAGGACAACTCCTATGAGAGCTGTGGCTGACCCAAGGTCATTCCAGCAGCTGAAAGTGGAGGAGTGGGGAATCAAACCTGGTTCTCCTGGATAAGAGTCCGCACACTTAACCACTGCACCAAACTGGCTCTCTAACAATATTGGATCTATATCTTGCCCTATACTCTGAATCTCAGAGCGGCTCACAATCTCCTTTACTTCCTCCCCCAGACACCTTGTGAGGTGGGTGGGGCTGAGAGAGCTCTCCTAGAAGCTGCCCTTTCAAGGACAACTCAGCGAGAACTATGGCTGACCCAAGGCCATTCCAGCAGCTGCAAGTAAAGGAGTGGGGAATCAAACCCCATTCTCTTAGATAAGAGTTGCTAACAGGCCACGGACGGGGGCTGGTCCACGGCCTGGAGGTTGGGGACCCCTGCTTTAGAGGATCAAATTGATCTGGAATGCAAACCATTCTCTGTCTCCTTATCTAACTCTCACAATGACTAGGCTACTCAGAAACCAGTCCATTTTGACCTTGTTTTGTTCCTGGGGTTGCCAACCTCCGCCCCCCCCCCCCCCGGTCAGGGAAGAGGATGCCCAGCTCCCAGTTCCCATGGGCTGTTGCCACTTCAAGAAAGATCACATTTGCCTTTTTTGTCGCTGCATCACACCGGCTGCTCATCTTTAACTTGTGGTCCAGCCATACCCCAAGGTCTTGTTCACACCCACTGCTCCCCAGAAGTGTATCCCCCATCCAGTACGTGTGCTTCTCGTATTTATTTATTTATTTATTCACATTTATATCCTGTCCTCCCCTGGTGGGCTCAGGGCGGCAAACAACTATTTAAACCACATAAAACATTAAAAACAAGTTACACAATAAATGGGCAGTCTTCGCAGTGGAGGACGGTAAGCAGTGGGGTGCCACAAGGCTCGGTACTGGGTCCCATGCTCCTTAACTTGTTCATTAATGATTTGGAGTTGGGAGTGGGCAGTGAAGTGGCCAAGTTTGCAGATGACACTAAATTGTTCAGGGTGGTGAGAACCAGAGAAGATTGTGAGGAACTCCAAAGGGATCTGTTGAGGCTGGGTGAGTGGGCGTCAACGTGGCAGATGCGGTTCAATGTGGCCAAGTGCAAAGTAATGCACATTGGGGCCAAGAATCCCAGCTACAAATACAAGTTGATGGGGTGTGAACTGGCAGAGACTGACCAAGAGAGAGATCTTGGGGTCGTGGTAGATAACTCACTGTTAATGTCAAGACAGTGTGCGATTGCAATAAAAAAAGGCCAATGCCATGCTGGGTATTATTAGGAAGGGAATTGAAAACAAATCAGCCAGTATCATAATGCCCATGTATAAATTGATGGTGCGATCTCATTTGGAATACTGTGTGCAGTTCTGGTCACCACATCTCAAAAAAGATATTACAGCATTGGAAAAAGTGCAGAAAAGGGCAACTAGAATGATTACAGGTTTGGAACACTTTCCCTATGAAGAAAGGTTAAAACGCTTGGGACTCTTTAGCTTGGAGAAACGTCGACTGCGGGGTGACATGATAGAGGTTTACAAGATTATGCATGGGAAGGAGAAAGTAGAGAAAGAATTACTTTTCTCCCTTTCTCACAATACAAGAACTCGTGGGCATTCGATGAAATTGCTGAGCGGTCAGGTTAAAATGGATAGAAGGAAGTCCTTCTTCACCCAAAGGGTGATTAACATGTGGAATTCACTGCCACAGGAGGTGGCGGTGGCTACACAGCTTCAAGAGGGGGTTAGATAAAAATATGGAGCAGAGGTCCATCAGTGGCTATTAGCCACAGTGTGTGTGTGTGTGTATATATGTGTGTGTGTGTGTGTGTGTATGTGTGTATACCAGTATATAATTTTTTTGGCCACTGTGTGACACAGAGTGTTGGACTGGATGGGCCACTGGCCTGATCCAACAGGGCTTCTCTTATGTTCTTATGTGACACAGAGTGTTGGAATGGATGGGCTATTGGCCTGATCCCACAGGGCTTCTCTTATGTTCTTATGATGGCCTCTGGGTTTTGGCCACTGTGTGACACAGAGTGTTGGACTGGATGGGCCACTGGCCTGATCCAACATGGCTTCTTTTATGTTCTTATGTGACACAGAGTGTTGGAATGGATGGGCTATTGGCCTGATCCCACAGGGCTTCCCTTATGTTCTTATGATGGCCTCTGGGTTTTGGCCACTGTGTGACACAGAGTGTTGGACTGGATGGGCCATTGACCTGATCCAACAGGGCTTCTCTTATGCTCTTATGTGACACAGAGTGTTGGACTGGAGGGGCCACTGGCCTGATCCAACATGGCTTCTCTTATGTTCTTATGTGACACAGAGTGTTGGACTGGGTGGGCCATTGGCCTGGTCCAACAGGGCTTCTCTTATGTTCTTATGTGACACAGGGTGTTGGACTGGATGGGCCATTGGCCTGATTCAACATGGCTTCTCTTATGTTCTTATGATGGCCTCTGGGTTTTGGCCACTGTGTGACACAGAGTGCTGGACTGGATGGGCCATTGACCTGATCCAACAGGGCTTCTCTTATGCTCTTATGTGACACAGAGTGTTGGACTGGAGGGGCCATTGGCCTGATCCTACATGGCTTCTCTTATGTTCTTATGTGACACAGAGTGTTGGACTGGGTGGGCCATTGGCCTGGTCCAACAGGGCTTCTCTTATGTTCTTATGTGACACAGAGTGTTGGACTGGATGGGCCATTGGCCTGATTCAACATGGCTTCTCTTATGTTCTTATGATGGCCTCTGGGTTTTGGCCACTGTGTGACACAGAGTGTTGGACTGGATGGGCCATTGACCTGATCCAACAGGGCTTCTCTTATGCTCTTATGTGACACAGAGTGTTGGACTGGAGGGGCCATTGGCCTGATCCTACATGGCTTCTCTTATGTTCTTATGTGACACAGAGTGTTGGACTGGGTGGGCCATTGGCCTGGTCCAACAGGGCTTCTCTTATGTTCTTATGTGACACAGAGTGTTGGACTGGATGGGCCATTGGCCTGATTCAACATGGCTTCTCTTATGTTCTTATGTGACACAGAGTGTTGGACTGGATGGGCCACTGGCCTGATCCAACATGGCTTCTCTTATGTTCTTAACAATCATACAGTTGACAACCAATAAGTCCAAGATGTACGTTTCTGATTTATTTGATGTTCTTAATTCAATTATAATGATTCAGTGGGATCATCGGTAGCATGGAGTCATTGCTACCTCCCTTCGGCTGTTAAAAGCGAGTTCGAATAATTCGGTCTTTCAGGCCCTGCGGAACTGTGGCATGTCCCGCAGGGCCCTGATGTCTTCGTGGAGGGCGTTCCACAAAACGGGCTGTTACTGAGAACGCTCTGGCTCTAGAACTGGACAGTCGAGCCTCTTTGGGTCCAGGGATTTTAAGGAGGTTTTGAGACCCCGAACGGAGTGCTCTCTGGGGCACTTACGGGGAGAGGCAGTCTGAAGATAGGCAGGTCCCAGTCCATAGAGGGCTTTAAAGTTTATGAGCAGCACCTAGAAGTGAATCTGGAACGCCACAGGCATCCAATGCAATGTTTCCAGCACAGGTTGAACCTGCACCCATACGGGTAGCTCCATTAACAACTTGGCTGTTGCATTTTGCACCAGTTGCAGCCTCTGGATTTGAGCCCGTGTAGAGGGCGTTCTGTTACTGAGATGTAGAACTCGGCCCTTATCCGTGTCTAATTGCATCTTGTTCTGCTCACTTTTCCAGTAGGGCAGTCAGCCGCCTGGGAGGGAAATGCCCAGTCCTTTTAATAAAGACTAAATGGGGTGCTGTTTTGCCTCCTTGCTGTGAAAGACATGCCCATTTCCATGCTGTAGACATCCATTGAAGGGACAGGGCGTTCTTTTTACCTTCAGGCCAATCGTCAGTCCTAATTCCCTGCTAGAGGAAACTCTGGCTGCGCCCAGGCTAAATACCTGCAAAGGGCAAGGATAGGAGCTCAGTTTTTCCAAACCCCTTCTCCCTCCCTCCCACACCGAGATCTAGGGCTTCCAAGCTCCCATTGGAGCAGACCACCGGGGGATCTCTGCCCCCAAAGGGACCCACTGTCCTGCAATTCGCCCAGCACGAGGACATCACAGGAAGCAGGATTGCCAAGTCCAATTCAAGAAATATCTGGGGACTTTGGGGGTGGAGCCAGGAGACTTTGGGGGTGGAGCTGGGAAACATTGGGGTGGAGCCAAGATCAAGGCTGTGACAAGCATAATTGAACCCCAAAGGGAGTTCTGGCCCTCACATTTAAAGGGACAGCACACCTTTTCAATGCCTTCCTTCCATAGGAAATAATCAAGGATAGGGGCACCTTCTTTTGGGGCTCATAGAATTGGACCCCCTGGTCCAATCTTTTTGAAACTTGGGGGGTATTTTGGGGAGAGGCACTAGATGCTATACTGAAAATGTGGTGCCTCCACCCCCAAAAACAGACCCCCCAGAGCCCCAGATACCCGCGGACCAATTCTCCATGATATTCTATGGGAATAAATCTCCCTAGGGAATAATAAAGTGGCCAGCAGACATTTCCCTCCCCTCCCCCCGCTTTCTGACGACCCTGAAGCAGGGGGAGGGTCTCCAAACCGGGGGATCCCCTGCCCCCACCTGGGGATTGGCAACCCTACCCCGAAGTCATGTCATCGCACCGGGCACGTCGTGCTTGGGATGCTCTAGGATTTGTGGCAAAACTCGATGGTACCATAGAGTTTTTACCGTGATCCTAGAGCAGGGGTGGCCAAACTGCAGCTCGGGAGCCACATGTGGCTCTTTCACGTGTGTCACGTGGCTCTCAAAGCCCCCACCACCCCATCAGCCAGCTTGGAGAAGGCATTTGTCTCTTTAAATCGCTTCTCCAAGCCAAGCCGGCCTGTGGCTTGGAGAATGCCCCCCCCCTTTTTTTTGAACATATGAAGCTGCCTTATACTGAATCAGACGTTTGGTCCATCAAAGTCAGTATTGTCTTCTCAGACCAGCAGTGGCTCTCCAGGGTCTCAAGCTGAGGTTTTTCACACCTACTTGCCTGGACCCTTTTTTGGAGATGCCGAGGATTGGACCTGGGACCTTCTGCTTCCCAAGCAGATGCTCTACCACTGAGCCACCGTCCCTCCCCTTGAAGTCAAAGTTGCTTTTTTTCCATCTCTCCCTTCCCTCCCTTTCCATCTCCCGCCTTCCAATAAAGTCAATTAAAGTCCGACGAGGGATGTAAATCCAAAGCTTCCAGTCCCACGACAGTGAAGACAGATCTTCCAATATTATTTCCAGATGCAATGAAGCATAAAGATTCCACACAGCTTTGCACGGGAAGTACTTAGTGCAGGGGTGGCCAAGGGTAGCTCTCCAGATTTTTTTTTGCCTACAACTCCCATCAGCCCCAGCCATTGGCCATGCTGGCTGGGACTGATGGGAGTTGTAGGCAAAAAAACATCTGGAGAGCTACCCTTGGCCACCCCTGACTTAGCGGATGGGGTAGTACTCCATTGCCCCCGTTTCACAATTGCTTCTTCTCTACCCGAATTTTTCCCGATCAAGACATGGCAGGATTGCTTCAAGGCACTAACCAATTGCGGCCTTTGTCGGAAGGCGGTGCGTCCCACTATGCTAAGCTCCCTCCTTCGCTGTCATATTAGATTTTAGTCTGATGTTTATTTAATGTTCGTTATCTGTGGCTAGGTTTGCCACTCCCCAGGTGGGGGCAGGGGATCCCCCGGGTTGGAGGGTCATCAGAAGGCAGGGGGGAGGGAAATGTCTGCTGGGCACTCCGTTGTTCCCTTTGGAGACTGATTCCCATAGAGTATAATGGAGAATTGATGCGGGTATCTGGGGTGCTGGCCCAGCTGGGGAGGCTGTTTTTTGAGGCAGAGACACCAAATTTGCAGCATAGCATCTGGAGCCTCGCCTCAAAGCATCCCCCGATTTTCAAAAAGATTGGACCAGGGGGTCCAATTCTATGAGCCCTGGAAGAAGGTGCTCCTATCCTTCATTATTTACAAAATTATTTACAAAATTATTTAATAATAATAATAATAATAATAATAATAATAATAATAATAATAATAATAATAATACATTTTTATTTATATCCCGCCCTCCCCGCCTAGGCAGGCTCAGGGTGGCTAACAACAAGTTCAATAAAATTATACAATATATGATAAGTTTAAAACAACATTTAAATTATACAGTAATTTAAAACAACAATATCTAAAACCAGTTCCAATTGTCTGAGTCGTTCCATAATTTAAACGGCGGTGGTCTTCCTGATGTTATCCTGTACATTTATATAATGGCAGAGATCACTAGACAAAATTATTTACAAAATATTTAAAAGGTGTGCGATCCCTTTCAATGTGACGGCCAGAGCTCCCTTTGGAGTTCAATGATGCTTGCTACAACCTTGTTCCTAGCTCCACCCCCAAAGTCTCCTGGCTCCACCCCCAAAGCCCCCAGATACTTCTGGAACTAGACTTGGCAACCCTATTTGTGGCTTAATTTCCAGTGTTCATATGGGGCTTTAGTTCTTATTATATAGAACAGGGGTGGCCAACGGTAGCTCTCCAGATGTTTTTTGCCTACAACTCCCATCAGCCCCAGCCAGCATGGCCAATGGCTGGGGCTGATGGGAGTTGTAGGCAAAAACATCTGGAGAGCTACCGTTGGCCACCCCTGATATAGAGCCCCGTGGCACAGTGTTAAAGCTGCAGTACTGCAGTCCTAGGCTCTGTTCACGACCTGAGTTCGATCCCTGGCGGAAACTGGGTTTTCAGGTAGCCGGCTCGAGGTTGACTCAGCTTTCCATCCTTCCAAGGTCAGGAAAAGGAGTCCCAGCTTGCTGGGGGTAAAGTGTGGATGACTGGGGAAGGCAATGGCTATCCTGGTGGAAGCTGGGTTTTCAGGTAGCCGGCTCGAGGATGACTCAGCCTTCCATCCTTCCAAGGTCAGGAAAAGGAGTCCCAGCTTGCTGGGGAGAAAGTGTGGATGACTGGGGAAGGCAATGGCTATCCTGGTGGAAGCTGGGTTTTCAGGTAGCCGGCTCAAGGTTGACTCAGCCTTCCATCCTTCCGAGGTGGGTAAAATGAGTCCCCAGCTTGCTGGGGGGAAAGTGTAGATGACTGGGGAAGGCAATGGCAAACCACCCCGTAAAAAGTCTGCCGTGAAAACATTGTGAAAGCAACGTCACCCCAGACTTGGAAATGACTGGTGCTTGCACAGGGGACCTTTCCTTTCCTTATTTCATTTTCTATTTTGCTTAATTATATATACATTTCTACGGTTCTTTATTGAGGCAGGTTACACGGAACCTTTGGTTTTCTCCATTCCCCTCTGCGGATTGGCAGCCCTCCCCTCCCCTCCTCACCGCACCCCACCCCCACCCTGGGCAAACCTAAAACAGAACTCTCAAGCGTCCGTCTTGTTGTTTGGTCCTCTTCCCAGGTTCAAGTTCTCAGGGAAGGATTCCCCTCCCAGCCTTTCCTCTTCCGGTGAAGATTTCTTAGCAGCTGCTCAATCTGGAGCTCCAATCTGCCGATGAGGTCAGCAGCCCAAATGCAACCCAGCCGGGGGTGCAGGAAGTGTCTCGCTCGGGGGCGATTTGGAACATCGCTGCTTCCTCCCCGCAGCCTAGGGGAACTCTCTCAACCCATCCAGCTGTCAACAGCTCAAGCTATCTGCTTCCTGAGTGGGTGTCAGGGCCGCAGACGGCTCGGCTCGTTTTCACCCTGAGCGAGCTGGCAGGGCCGCCTATTTGTTTGGGGAGGACTAGGCCTTGGGGGCAGAACGCTGGCAATGGGGCTGGCAGCCTGGCACGGATTCCCAGGGCCCACGGGTAAAACCTGCGGCCACCACTGCCTGTGCTGGCAGTGAGGAATCCCGGACAACGCAACAAGTCGGTTGCAGCGTTCCCTCTAAGAAGAAGGGGAGGAGTGGTTGAGAGATGCAGGATTGTGGTTAATAGCTGCACGAGGCTGAGTCAGAGGCAACAGGGAGATAGGGGTGAGCACTGAAGATAGTCGATTTCTCTGAATCAGAGGCTCGGAGTGGCTCACAATCTCCATTATCTTCTTCCCCCACAACAGACACCCTGTGCGGTGGGTGGGGCTGAGAGAGCTCTCCCAGAAGCCACCCTTTCAAGGACAACTCCTACCAGAGCTGTGGCTGACTCAAGGCCATTCCAGCAGCTGCAAGTGGAGGAGTGGGGAATCAAACCCGGAGAGGTGGGTGGGGCAGAGGGAGCTCTCCCAGAAGCTGCCCTTTCAAGGACAACTCCTACCAGAGCTGTGACTGACTCAAGGCCATTCCAGCAGCTGCAAGTGGAGGAGTGGGGAATCAAACCCTGAGAGGTGGGTGGGGCAGAGAGAACTCTCCCAGAAGCCGCCCTTTCAAGGACAACTCCTACCAGAGCTGTGGCTGACCCAAGGTCATTCCAGCAGCTGCAAGTGAAGGAGTGGGGAATCAAACCCTGAGAGGTGGGTGGGGCAGAGAGAACTCTCCCAGAAGCTGCCCTTTCAAGGACAACTCCTACCAGAGCTGTGGCTGACCCAAGGCCATTCCAGCAGGTGCAAGTGGAGGAGTGGGGAATCAAACCCGGTTCTCCCAGATAAGAGTCCGCGCACTTCACCACGACACCAAACTGGCTCTCAGTTTCAGTTTGCTTTATTACGGTCCGTGACCAAATACACAGCACAATGCAGGCCAACAACAACCACATAAAAATTGTAAAAATCAAGATGGACCTAAATAGGTGAAACGTAAGATATTTTAAAAATAAATGTGAAAATAAAATATAGGACATTCGTATGAATAATGAGATATGACAAATAATACAGTAGTGGTCATACATCTAGCTTGATAAATATAGTACATGTAATAAAAAATAAAAAACCTGGCTCTCCTGTTAGTGTGGGCTGAGCTGAGTTAGTGTGACCTAGCTTACCATTTTTTAGCCTCTGGCTCACACCTTTTTGTCTTAGCTCAGGACGGATGGCTCCAGAGAAAACTCATTTATGCAGGAGCTCACAACTTTAATGGCAGCAGCTCACAATGTAGAATTTTTGCTCACAAGACTCCACAGCTTAGAGGGAACGTTGGAAGGTTGCTATCTTTTTGGCTTTCAAAAATCCTACCACCTCGAGCCAAACGTTGCTGAGCCGATGCAGAGTGCTTGCTTTTTTTCACAGGAGCAAGGTGCTTCTGAGCATGGGCAGAGTGCCATTCCAGTCAGACTGCTCAGGGGCCTGAGAGGAGCCCTCCAGGGGCCTGATTCGGCCCCCCGGCCTTATGTTTGACACCCCTGCTTTAGAGTGCATTTGGAGCAGGCAGTGTCCAAACCCATCAACCTGGGACACCGTATAGCGGTTTCATGAAATTCAGCAATTGCGCGACTATGAAAGCGACTATCTTCAGTGCTCACCCCCATCTCCCTGTTGCCTGACTCAGCCTCGTGCAGCTGTTAACCGCAATCCTGTATCTCTCTGCCATCTATCTTGTGCTGTTGTAAAACTCCCATTGTCGTGAGGGCGAGGGAGGGATTTCTGCCCAAGGATATGGCCCTCGTATCTGTTGCGAGCTATCACCTGCGCAAATCGGCAGGACAAGAAAGCTGTCGTCATGCCGCAACTTCCTTTGCAGCATTCGGAACGACACAACTTTGCGGAAGAACCACACGGAGGAAACCCCCAAAATGCTGCCACCACGAGAGAACTCGCGAAGAGATGGAGAGCAGTGACTCTCCAAAGCTGCTGGCCTGCCCCAGATTTTGTTAGCTTTTAAGCTGCTCCTGGACTCTTGCCCTTTGGCAGGGGTCCTTTCGTAGAAAAAGAGGTGCCGGAGCACATTAGCACAACTCATGCGCAGATGCCCCACGCCCCTGATATCACCGGAAGGTGGACTAAATTCTATCAGCTCAGCATCTGCCTTCAAATGCTTCTTGCATTAAAGTTGTCATCGTAAAACCTGACCCCCATCCAATGTTCCCTCTAAGCTGCAAAGTCTTGTGAGCAAAAATTCTACTTTGTGAGCTCCTGGCCTTAAAGTTGCGAGCTCCCGCATCAATTAGTGTGCTCTGGGGCCCTCCTTCCTGAGCTAAGACAAAAATCTGTGAGCTGGAAGCTAAAAATCTGTGAGCTAGCTCACGCCAACTCAGCTTAGAGGCAACACTGCTCCCATCATACTTTTTCAATGACTTTTTCCTATGTGGCCACAGTGGCATGAGGAAGATTTCCGTCTGTTTGCTTGATACGGTTTTGGTTCTTTTCCCATATTTTGTGGGACGGAAACATTAGAAGAAAAAGAAGAAGACTGCAGATTTATACCCCGCCCTTCTCCCTGAATCAGAGACTCAGAGCAGCTCACAATCTCCTGTATCTTCTCCCCCCACAACAGACACCCTGTGAGGTGGGGGCAGATATATATCCCGCCCTTCTCTCTGAATCAGAGACTCCGAGCAGCTTACAATCTCCTGTATCTTCTCCTCCCACAACAGACACCCTGTGAAGTGGGGGCAGATTTATACACCGCCCTTCTCTCTGAATTAGAGACTCAGAGAGGCTCACAATCTCCTATCTCTTCTCCCCTCACAACAGACACCCTGTGAGGTGGGGGCAGATTTATACCCCGCCCTTCTCTCTGAATTAGAGATTCAGAGCGGCTCACAATCTCCTATCTCTTCTCCCCGCACAACAGACACCCTGTGAGGTGGGGGCAGATTTATACCCCGCCCTTCTCTCTGAATTAGAGACTCAGAGCGGCTCACAATCTCCTATCTCTTCTCCCCACACAACAGACACCCTGTGAGGTGGGGGCAGATTTATACCCCGCCCTTCTCTCTGAATCAGAGACTCCGAGCGGCTTACAATCTCCTGTATCTTCTCCTCCCACAACAGACACCCTGTGAGGTGGGGGCAGATTTATACACCGCCCTTCTCTCTGAATTAGAGACTCAGAGCGGCTCACAATCTCCTATCTCTTCTCCCCCCACAACAGACACCCTGTGAGGTGGGGGCAGATTTATACCCCGCCCTTCTCTCTGAATTAGAGATTCAGAGCGGCTCACAATCTCCTATCTCTTCTCCCCCCCACAACAGACACCCTATGAGGTGGGTGGGTTGAGAGAGCTCTCATAGAGAGAAGCTGCCTTTTAAGGACAACTTCTACAAGAGCTATGGCTAACCCATTCCAGCAGGTGCATGTGAAGGAGTGGGGAATCAAACCCAGTTCTCCCAGATAAGAGTCCGCACACTTCACCACTACACCAAACAGGCAAATTAGAACATTTGTTTAGAATTTGTTTAGAATGTAAGAGCAACATAGAATAAACATCAGATGTCTGAGAGCTGCAAGGCATGAACATCAGATGCTCGAGAAGCAGGAAGGAAGGATGGACAATAGATGGGGAGGTAGAGGTAGAAAGAAAGCAACTTTAACTTTAAATGCATTCTCCAAGCTGCCAGCTGGCTTGGCTCGGAGAAGGGATTTAAAGAGACAAATGCCTTCTTCAAGCTGGCCGCTGAGGTGGTGGGAGCTTTGAGAGCCACACAATACATGTGAAAGAGCCACATGTGGCTCCCGAACCACAGTTTGGCCACCCCTGATGTAGAGGTTCCGGAGCTCTGCTCCTGTGAGCTCCTGCCAAAAGCACCAGTTGTTTCCGACTCTGGGGCGACGTTGCTTTCACAACGTTTTCACGGCAGGCTTTTCATGGGGTGGTTTGCCATTGCCTTCCCCAGTCATCTACGCTTTCCCCCCAGAAAGCTGGGGACTCATTTTACTGACCTCGGAAGAACATAAGAGAAGCCATGTTGGATCAGGCCAATGGCCCATCCAGTCCAACACTCTATGTCACACAGTGGCCAAAAATGTGTGTGTGTGTATATATATATACACACACACACACACACACACACACATACACACACTGTGGCTAATAGCCACTGATGGACCTGTGCTCCATATTTTTATCTAAACCCCTCTTGAAGGTGGCTATACTTGTGGCCGCCACCACCTCCTGTGGCAGTGAATTCCACATGTTAATCACCTTTTGGGTGAAGAAGTACTTCCTTTTATCCATTTTAACCTGTCTGCTCAGCAATTTCATCAAATGCCCACGAGTTCTTGTATTGTGAGAAAGGGAGAAAAGTACCTCTTTCTCTACTTTCTCAATCCCATGCATTATCTTGTAAACCTCTATCATGTCACCCCGCAGTCGACGTTTCTCCAAGCTAAAGTGTCCCAAGCATTTCAACCTTTCTTCATAGGGAAAGTGTTCCAGCCCTTTAATCATTGTAGTTGCACTTTTCTGCACTTTCTCCAATGCTATAATATCCTTTTTGAGGTGCGGCGACCAGAACTGCACACAGTACTCCAAATGAGACCGCACCATCGATTTATACAGGGGCATTATGATACTGGCTGATTTGTTTTCAGTTCCCTTCCTAATAATTCCCAGCATGGCATTGGCCTTTTTTATTGCTAACGCACACTGTCTTGACATTTTCAGTGAGTTATCTACCACGACCCCAAGATCTTTCTCTTGGTCAGTCTCTGCCAGTTCACACCCCATCAACTTGTATTTGTAGCTGGGATTCTTGGCCCCAATGTGCATTACTTTGCACTTGGCCACACTGAACTGCATCTGCCACGTTGACGCCCACTCACCCAGCCTCAACAGGTCCCTTTGGAGTGCCTCACAATCCTCTCTGGTTCTCACCACCCTGAACAATTTAGTGTCATCCACAAACTTGGCCACTTCACTGCTCACTCCCAACTCTAAATCATTTATGAACAAGTTAAAGAGCATGGGACCCAGTACTGAGCCCTGCGGCACCCCACTGCTTACCGTCCTCCATTGCAAAGACTGCCCATTTATACTCACTCTCTGCTTCCTATTACTCAGCCAGTTTTTGATCCACAAGAGGACCTGTCCTTTTACTCCATGACTCTCAAGCTTTCTAAGGAGCCTTTGATGAGGAACTTTATCAAAAGCTTTCTGGAAGTCAAGGTAAACAACATCTATCGGGTCTCCTTTGTCCACATGTTTGTTCACCCCCTCAAAGAAATGTAACAGGTTAGTGAGGCAAGATCTTCCCTTGCAGAACCCATGCTGAGTCTTCCTCAATAACCCTTGTTCATCAATGTAAGTAAGTAAGTAAGTAAATTTATTTTTGTATCCCGCCCTCCCCCGCCAAATGTGCCTACTCATTCTGTCCTTGATAATGCTTTCTACCAACTTTCCCGGTATTGAAGTCAGACTGACTGGCCTGTAATTTCCTGGATCTCCTCTGGAACCCTTTTTAAAGATGGGGGTGACATTTGCTACCTTCCAGTCCTCAGGAACGGAGGCAGATTTCAATGAAAGATTACAGATTTTTGTCAAAAGATCCACAAGTTCAACTTTGAGTTCTTTCAGAACTCTCGGATGTATGCCATCCGGACCCAGTGACTTCTTAGTTTTTAATTTGTCTATCAGTTGTAGGACCTCTTCTTTTGTCACCTCAATCTGACTCAGGTCTTTCAACACCCCTTCCAAAATTAGTGGTTCTGGGGCGGGCAAAAATTCTCATCTTCCACAGTGAAGACGGAGGCAAAAAATGCATTTAGCTTCTCAGCCATTTCCCTATCCTCCTTCAGTAATCCTTTTGCCCCATGGTCATCCAAGGGCCCCACTGCCTCCCTGGCTGGTTTCCTACTTCTAATATATTTGAAGAAATTTTTATTGTTGGTCTTTATGTTTTTTGCAATATGCTCCTCATAGTCCCTTTTTGCCTGCCTGATCACAGTCTTGCATTTGATTAGCCACAGCCTGTGTTCCCTTTTACTAATCTCACTTGGACTGGTTTTCCATCGCTTAAAGGAGTCCTTCTTATCTTTTACAGCTTCCATTACTTTGTTTGTTAAACATGCAGGCCTTTTCTTATGCCTGTTTGTGCCTTTCCTAACTTGTGGTATGTATTTTATCTGAGGATGGAAGGCTGAGTGAACCTCGAGCCGGCTACCTGAAAACCCAGCTTCTGCTGGGGATAAAACTCAGGTCGGGAGCAGAGCTTAGGACTGCAGTACTGCTGCTTGAACACTCTGCGCCACGGGGCTCGTTAGGTGCTATCGGACTCTGGCTCTTTTCAGCTGCTGCAGACAGACTAACACGGCGACCCGTCTTGATCAATCTCCTATGGGCAGTAGAACAAAGTAGGAGCCAAGTTCACCTTTAAGACCAACGAAGTTTTATTCAGAATGTAAGCTTTCGTGTACTCTAACTGCACTTCATCAGACGAGGAATCAGGTACTGTAAGCAGGGCTATATATAGCTGGATCTTAAATTTGTACCATTTTGCATTCTAAACCACTGCCTACCGTAAGAACATAAGAGAAGCCCTGTTGGATCAGGCCAATGGCCCATCCAGTCCAACACTCTGTGTCACATAAGAACTGAAGAGAAGCCCTGTTGGATCAGGCCAATGGCCCCTCCAGTCCAACACTCTGTGTCACATAAGAACATAAGAGAAGCCATGTTGGATCAGGCCAATGGCCCATCCAGTCCAACACTCTGTGTCACATAAGAACATAAGAGAAGCCCTGTTGGATCAGGCCAATGGCCCCTCCAGTCCAACACTCTGTGTCACATAAGAACATAAGAGAAGCCCTGTTGGATCAGGCCAATGGCCCATCCAGTCCAACACTCTGTGTCACATAAGAGCATAAGAGAAACTATGTTGGATCAGGCCAGTGGCCCATCCAGTCCAACACTCTGTGTCACATAAGAACATAAGAGAAGCCATGTTGGATAAGGCCAGTGGCCCATCCAGTCCAACACTCTGTGTCACATAAGAGCATAAGAGAAACCATGTTGGATCAGGCCAGTGGCCCATCCAGTCCAACACTCTGTGTCACATAAGAACTGAAGAGAAGCCCTGTTGGATCAGGCCAATGGCCCCTCCAGTCCAACACTCTGTGTCACATAAGAACATAAGAGAAGCCATGTTGGATCAGGCCAATGGCCCCTCCAGTCCAACACTCTGTGTCACATAAGAACATAAGAGAAGCCCTGTTGGATCAGGCCAATGGCCCATCCAGTCCAACACTCTGTGTCACATAAGAGCTAAGAGAAACTATGTTGGATCAGGCCAGTGGCCCATCCAGTCCAACACTCTGTGTCACAAAGAACATAAGAGAAGCCATGTTGGATAAGGCCAGTGGCCCATCCAGTCCACACTCTGTGTCACATAAGAGCATAAGAGAAACCATGTTGGATCAGGCCAGTGCCCATCCAGTCCAACACTCTCTGTCACATAAGAACATAAGAGAAGCCATCTTGGATCAGGCAAAGGCCCATCCAGTCCAACACTCTGTGTCACATAAGAACATAAGAGAAGCCCTGTTGGATCAGGCCAATGGCCCATCCAGTCCAACACTCTGTGTCGCACAGTGGCCAAAAAACCTC